>NW_024868730.1:10852-27388 GCF_013358625.1 Macadamia integrifolia | reverse complement strand
TCTTTGCTCTAGATCGGTATGAGCCTTACCTTTAGCCAAGGTTGAGATTTATTTATTCTGAAATTTGGGTGTATATTCACTACAAACACCCATGAGACACAACTCGTCCACTAGGGTAACTTAGGGGTTTAAAGGCTTGTTGCACATGCTAAGTGAAACCGTGATTCCTACGAAAGTGAGTTAGTTTTTTTTTTTTTTGTTCTTTTTCTTTTTATTTTGCTCGAGGACTAGCAAAGTCTAAGTGTGGGGGAATTCTGATGAGCACATTTATGTGTGAAATCTAGGGTAGTAAATCATGCATTTTACATATTTAGAATGGAGCTACCTTGGGTTTTACTCTCTTTTTGCGGGTTTTATACTTTCAATTCCTTAAGGACTATCGGGCGCTATATCTCCAATTTTACACGTAAAGATGTCCCATTTATTTTCATGGTTGCGAAGAGGATGGAATTCTAAACAAGTTGGACGTATTCAATTAAAAGTACACATTCGGTTGGTTAACCGTACAAGTGATTATTCTTTTCGGGCAAGAAAAAGAATAACGGATCATAAATGAACCGAGATGCAGAACCAGCCCGTCTGCAGTTGTCCCAAGGGTATAAGGAATATTCCAAATGCCAACAAGGCTCAATGGACCACACCCTTAAGTGATTGAAGATTCATTTTTTTCTTCATTTATTATTATTATTATTTTTTAAATTGCATGGGTTGTTTATTTTCAGTTATTTATTTATTTAATTGTAATTGCGTGGCTTGTGTCTTTAAATTCTTAGATGACGAATGGTTAGGACGGTAATTAGAATTAGATCACAACCATTAATCGGTTCACTTTCGTATTATTAAAAGAAATAAAAAATAAAGTGACTGCTCTCCTTGTGTTCGACCCGTAGCTACACTGATCCTTACGCTTGTGGTTACATTTAAAATCTCAAACAAGTTTTTGGCACTGTTGTCGGGGAGACAGTTTCATGTTTTTTTTTGCTTTCTTTTGGTAAATCGGAGTGCTTTGTTTGCTTTGCTTTGTTTTTTTATTTTCTTTTATTGAATTCCTGAGAAGAACAACTTGCAATAATAGTTGTATCGGTGGAGGTCGCCATGCCTCACAGTATGATAAAGACAGGTTTCGCCCTGTAGCAGTACCTTAAGAGACAACTCATCAGAATGTGGGTCATGAGGATCCACCCATGGCTACACTTCCTGATCCTCGACCAATACTTACCCTTGGTGATGTTAAGAACTTGATTCAACAATCGAATCAGAATCTCCATCAGTAGATTCTCCAGCAACAGCAGGCATTTATGACTGCTATGCAATAGCAATGGTATGCTGCACTACCAGGTCATCCTCCTTGGGTAGATATTCCACAAGGTCCAACTGGAAGGCCTGGTATTGGGGCACAGGTGAGAGGTACACCACCTGGCATCAACCCTCAGAACCAAGTTGGAGGTACACCACCCATACTACCTTAGGGTACACCTCCATATATGATGCCACCTCCTTTCCCGTACCATTGTATGCACCGTATTTTCAGCTGGTGGGTTATACCACAAGAGTGGTGGAGTCATTTAAAAGGAACCTACCACCTACATTCACTAAGGTGGGTAGTGACCCCTTGGAGCCGGATCGATGGATTCAATAGATTGAGAAGATATTCGAAGTGATTGAGTGCACTGATACTTAAAGGATTATTTGTGTGGGGTTGCAGTTTAAGAATGAGGCCAACTCTTGGTAGCAATCCTCAAAAGCCATATTGTTTGCTACACACCTGGAACCCACATGGGAATAATTCAAGGGACTGTTCTTAGCAAACTACTATCCTCGTAGTTTTAGAGACCACAAGGAAGGGGAGTTCTTGGCCTTGACTCAAGGAAGCAAGTCTGTCCTTGAGTACCAGCAATAGTTTGAAGCCCTATTCTACTTTGCACCCCTCATATAAAGTCAGCTGAAGAGAAGGGCAAGAAATTTCTAAAAGGATTGAAGGTATCCATTGGCACGATACTTGAGGCATTAGATCTCACCGACTATGCTATGATTGTACAGAAGGCCAAAACCATGGAAGATAAGATGAAAGGTGAATCATCCCTTACACTTGGAGTATGGAAGAGAGCGAACCCTTATGTGGATTTGGGTGGCCTGAGTAAGATTTTCATGGATCATATGGATTTGGTCCTTCCTATAGGCAGCCCTATAGGCCATCAGGTTATCCTCCTCGACCCACTAGTGGACCGAGTACTACATCTTTTTGCCCGAATACCAGTATGGCACCCACAGCTACTAGGCCACCTCACCCTCCATTTGCTATAGGTCAGACTCAAAGAGCTTCTGCTCTGGTTCAAGCTTTGTAGAACAACTATTTTAATTGCTATTCATATGGGCATTTTGCTAAGGATTGCCGAGCATGACCAGTCTTTTTCAGCCAATCAGCCTTCTGGGTACAGACCTGCTTTGACTCAAGGGAGTCAACCACAAGGAAGGATGTATGCTTTGTCAGCTGAGGAAGCTAAAGCTAGTACATAAGTGGTAGCAGGTAGGATTAAATTTGAGTATTGCTTTTTTGGTAAATATTGATGACATGCTATACTTATGTGCATTGCTGTATTAGGTGTCCTACCTGTATCAGGTATACCGGCATATGTCTTGTTTGATTTAGGGGCTTCACATTCATTTACATTAAAGAGATTTACTGAGAAATTTGACAAAGAACCTATGATATTAGAGCATAAGATGATAGTTAGTACACCTACAGGAAAAAATTCATAACTGAAGGAAGTATATGGGCCATGCACCATTGGGATCAGTGGAAAGCAGTTAGATGCCCAACTCATCAAGTTCAACATGCAAAACTTTGATGTTATACTAGGCATGGATTGGTTATCAGCACATCGAGCAAGTGTGATGTGTGTTGAGAAACAAATCAAGGCGATCGATAATGAAGAGAAGGAACTGATATACCAAGTGGATGTGATAAAGCGGGCTAAAAAGATCCTCATCTCCGCTCTACAAGCAGTGAAATTATTGGAAAATGGGTGTCAGGGGTCACACCTCTAGAGGAAGTAGAGGTGGTTAAAGAATTCTCAGATGTCTTTCCAGATGATCTGACTCAACTACCACCTGACAGGGAGTTGGAATTTGCTATAGATTTGATTCCTAGAGTTGCCTCGATGTCAAAGGCTCCGTAGAGAATGGCACCAGTAGAATTGAAAGAATTGCAAGTATGGTTGCAAGATCTGCTGAAGAATGGATTCATACACCCAAATGTATCACCTTGGGGTGCTCCAGTGTTGTTTGTTAAGAAGAAAGATGGAAGCTTGCGTATGTTCATTGATTACCGGGAGTTGAACAAGGTAACCATCAAGAACCTGTATCCATTGCCATGAATTGATGATTTGCTTGATAAACTACAAGATGCTAGAGTATTTTCAAAGATTGACCTTAGATCTAGGTATTATCAACTCAGGATAAAGAATAGTGATATACCAAAGACAGCCTTTAAAAATCGGTATGGTCATTATAAGTTCTTATTGTTGTCTTTTCGATCTACTAATACACCGACAACTTTCATGGATTTGATGAACCAAATGTTTCATGATGTTCTTGACAAGTGGGTCATTGTTTTCATTGATGATATCTTGATCTACTCGAAGTCAGGAGAAGACCATGCAAAGCACTTGAGGATGGTACTACAAAGACTGAGAGAGCAGCAGTTGTATGCGAAATTCAGCAAATGTGAATTTTGGCTCAAACAAGTTGAATTCCTAGGACATGTGGTGTCTAAAAATGGAATCGAAGTGGATCTAGATAGGGTGAAATTCATAGTAGACTGGAAGGTAACCAAGAGTGTAACAAAAATTATAAGTTTCTTGGGTTTAGCAGGATACTATAGACTCTTCATTGAGAATTTTTCTCGGATTTCAGCACCAATAACCAAGTTGACTAGGAAGGGCATAAAGTATGAGTGGTCAAAGGAGTGTGAAGAAAGTTTTCAAGAGCTGAAGAAGTGACTAGTGTCAGCGCTAGTGTTGACTATTCCTGAAGGCACAGGGGGAATGACAGTGTATACCGATGGTTCCAAAGTTGGATAGGGCTGTGTACTTATGCAACACGGTAAGGTGATAGCATATGCATCCAGACAATTGAAGGACTATGAAAAGAACTACCCTACCCATGACTTGGAGCTGGCAGTGGTCATTTTTTCCTTAAAGATTTGGCGTCACTACTTGTACGGTGAAAAGTACGAAATATACAATGACCACAAAAGTCTTATGTACTTTTTCACCCAAAAAGACTTGAATATGAGACAAAGGAGATGGTTTGAGCTTATAAAGGATTATGATTGTGATATTCAGCATCACCCAGGGAAGGCCAATATAGTGGCAGATGCACTAAGCCGAAAGGCTTAAACTGTGTCACTTTCCTATCTAGCTGTCAGTCCAGAGCTCATATAAGAGGTGATGTTACTGGATGAAATCCTCCTATATGAGGAAACGATCTTGGAACTAGAGCACCAGGTAGATGATGTTCAACAATTGACTATGTCCTTGGTGACTCTGTAGGTACGCTCATCCATCAGGGAAGAAATCATTATGAAACAGCCTTTAGATCCTGAGTTGCAGTGGATCAGAGAGAAGATTCAAGAAAAAACAATGAATGACCCTAGCTTTACATTAGCCAGTGATGGGGAACTGTTGTTTTGGGGCAGATTGTGTGTACCTTATGACGAAGTAATACAAGATAAAATAGTGAAGGAAGCACATAGTTCTGAGTACTCTCTTCACCCTGGGAGTACCAAGATGTACAAAGACCTAAAGCAACACTACTGGTGGCCAGCAATGAAGTCCACAATAGCTTTGTATGTGTCAACTTGTATTGCATGTCAAAAAGTCAAAGCTGAATAGCACCGACCTTTTGGCACTCTTCAACCACTCCCAGTACTTGAATGGAAGTGGGATAATATTACAATAGACTTCATCATCGGACTACCATGTACACCTAAAGGAATGGATGCAATTTGGGTAGTGGTTGACAAGCTTACTAAGACAACTCACTTTAATCCGATCAGGACCACTTACACCATGGATAAGCTGGCACAGCTCTACATGGATAATGTTGTTTGCTTACATGGTGTATCAATGAGCATTGCATCAGACAGAGACCCGAGGTTTACCTCCAGATTTTGGAAAACCTTCTAGCAAGCCTTGGGATCACAATTGAATCCGAGTATGGCCTTCCATCCACAGATAGACGGACAGTCCGGGCGAATAATACAGATATTAGAAGATATGCTCCAAGCCTGTGCCATGGAAATGAGTGGTAGGTGGGAGGAATATATACCTCTTATGGAGTTTGCTTACAATAATAGCTACCAAACTACAATTGGGATGGCTCTATATGAAGCATTGTATGGTAGAAAGTCCAAAACTCCTCTATACTGGGATGAAGTAGGTGAACGTCGAGTACTTGGACCATAAATGATTCAGATGACATATGATAAGTCGATGTCATTAGAGAAAGAATTAAAGCAGCCCAATCCTGTCAAAAGGGCTATGCGGATAGCCATAGGATGAAAATGGAATTTCAAAAGGGAGAGAAAGTGTTCCTCAAAATATATTGGGCCATTTGAGATTTTGAAGTGAGTGGGAGTAGTAGCATACATGTTGGCATTACCACCTTCCTTCAGCGGTGTTCACAATGTCTTTCATGTATCCATGTTGGAGCAGTACGTTTATGAACCATCTCATGTACTACCTGTGGAACCGAAATACCTAGAAGCTGATATGACATATGAAGAATATCTGACTGAGATCTTAGATCGGAAGGTGGAAACCTTCCGTAACCGCTTTATTGGTTTTATAAAGATTCGGTGGGCCAACCACGCGATCGAAGAGGCATCTTGGGAGAAAGAGGATGATATTCAAACCGTGTATCCTCATCTTTTTGGACAATCAGGTACCACAATTTCAGGGATGAAATTTTCAGAAAGGGAGGGTAATGTGATACCCTACTTTCTAAACCCAGTCTAATTAACCGCACTGACTTGGTTTGATCATATAGGCGCTGAACTGGAGAGAACCGACATAGGTACCATATGGAATATGGTAACAAGGGTGACCTTAAACTTGGGTTGGCCTAACACGACCGAGCGGGTACCTAGTGTAATATGTGAACCCAAGCCTTGTACTTGCATGCACCATGAGGCCATATACAAAAAGAAAATGTACGTACTTGTATTTGTGGATGCCAAAGTAATCTAATATTATATGGGAGTTTATTCCCATTGAAACCCACCTGAGATAGCCACCTGAGATATACCCACTTGAGATTTAACCGACCTGAGATATACCCACCTGAGATATACCTACCTGAGATTTGGCCCACCTGAGATTTATCCCACCTGAGATATACCCACCTGAGATTTAATCCACCTAAGATATACCCACCTGAAATTTAGCCCACCTGAGATTTAGAAGATATTTTGGGGGCCCAAGTATAAAATGGGGGGAGACATTAATTGTCTTTTCCCTCATTAATGTTAGTTGGTCGGTGGGAGAGTGAAGAAGAGAGAGAAAGAAGAAGAAAGGAAAAGAGGAAGAAGAAGAAAGAAGAAGAAGGAGAAGTTAACTGTAGAGCTTTATCAGAGCTGGATCTTTGTATTTTGAGCCCGAATTTGTGATCAGCTCGTTGAGGTCTTTGATTTGAGTTAGGTATTTCACACATTCGAAAGATGCTTAGGAAAACCCCATCCTTAAACCCTCTTTCTGATTTTTGGAAAAGAACTCACTTGGATCTTGCTAATCCTACTTGGATAATCAAACCAAAGGTCTAATGAAAGGAGTGTATTAATGATTTTGAAGGATTTGAAAGGAGTGTTGGTGAAGATCTAGAGTATTTGGAGGATCTTGATCAAAAGAAGTGAAATTTGGGGTTCCATTAGTGTTCTTGAGAAAGATGTAAGAACCTTCCTTTTCTTTTGTTTTGATCATAGATCTAGGTTTAGGGTACATGTTTGGACCTTAGATAAGTGATTGGAGTCACCGAATCATCCCCAAAGAAGTTCCCTAAGCTGGAGGAAAATCAGGAATGATATTAGGAAAATTTTTATTCAAAATCTGGGGAGGGTATTTTTACCCCACCTGTCTTCTGGTTTTAGCCCACCTGAGTTCCCAGAACTCAAATTCTAGGCTCTGGAGCAACTGACGGGCTGAAACCGGTGAGCTTAGCCCACTGGTCTTCTGGTTTTAGCCCACCTGAGTTTCAAAACTCAGATTTTAGGCTCTGGTGTAACCGGTGGGTTGAAACCTTCGGTCATTGGCTCTGGCCCACCTAGTTTTTCAAAAATTCCTAGAATTGATCCAAATTTGATGGGTAACCCCCATTTATGATTCTAAACCCGATTTTAATGTTCAAACATGATGATTTTGACCCTAACATAGTGAAATGATAAACCATTATATTTGTGATAGGTTACACTCAATCTACGCGTACCCACTCATTAGATCTTTTTCGTACTGGGTACAAGCACCGTGTACATATACAAGTAAGTGGGGATTGGACTCTGATTTAAATTCAACATGTTATGCATCGATTAACATGTGTTAATCTAGCCATGTCATCATATTACTTGTGTGTAGACTAGACATCACATATGCCATATCATGCATTGTATGTGCATTTATATAATATGCTATTCTTTGCTTTATGATGAATATCTTTTATGTCTTGATGTATGTGATGGAAGAATTTCATTTGGACATGACGTATATGCTAGATTAGATGCTGTAGTTCGCTTAGAACGTGGTATGGGACACCGTGCCATCGTGTAATCGTACTATGCTTCTGTAGAGCATGTGGCTAGGATGTGATTTACCCTTGTGCTACGACCCTTCCCAACAGGGGTTTACGTGTTGGGAAATCATTGGGGGAAGCATCGGGTTACGGTTGTCAAACTCCTGTAGCGGTTAGAAGTATGCATGGCTGATCGTTGGTAACCCAGTGATATATTCAGAGGGCCGATTGTACTGCTTTTATTTTGGGTGGAGTCACCCATTTACTTTCTATCATTTAAAATTTTCAGGAGTTGGCTTGCATTTTAAATTTTGAACCAGCAATGGGCCTTCTTCGACAACCTTATGGGCGTATCGTGGGATGGGGTTCACGGCTTGTACCTGGGGCATACGCTCACTATGGTTGTGAGTAGCATAAAATCCATAACATCGTAATGTTGTTAGGCTAATAGGGTTAAAATGAATTGTATATAGGCGCATTTGTTTGGTGATTGTTTGTGTGGTTTGCCTTGTGTGGTCTTCCTTTCCACTTACTGGGCTAGTGAGTACATCCCATGTGCACAGCTCTGTTTAGGTGATTTTACAGGTTACCCGCCTGGGGATTAGGAGCTGGACCCCACCGTGGAGTTTCCATCTGAGGACTGGTGGGTCCCTGATGAGTTTGAGCACAGTGCCAATTGTACGTGCAAGGATTGCGCTACATGGTAGTTGTGACTCCTGAGTGATTATTTTTTATTGTTTTGACGTACTCCCTTTTTGTTACTTGATGCTTAAATTGTTGCATTTTTGTATGCATATCATGCCTTCAGGCCTAAATGTATGTAACCTTTATAATTCAATTCGGGTATCAAGTATTTGGGAAACAATTGCAGGTATTATTATGAATAAGTCTTTCGCTTAAAAGACAAGTCTATTCTTAGATTAGTAGATGTATGCTGTATTGTAGGTATTGCATTGTTGATCCTGGCAAGTTTGTGATTTAACTTGTGTTAACTCGGTCACCGGCTCGGATTAGTATGGGTGGGGTGTGACAACTTGCATCCCAACTTGCCCCCTCTCTCTTTCTCTTTCATGTGAGGGGAGGGGTTTGTGTCGTGTGTGATTTGCTTATGGGCCCCGTACCGTTGTATTGCCACTTGGAGATACGTGGAGGCCTATTTCGCGAGAGTGTAAAATTAGTCATTTGAGACAGGGGTTTGATGATGGTCCAATACAGGGATCGGGATCATACAAATGGGGTTTGGAGTCACCACCTAGGGTCATGGCCTAGGACACAGGGGTGGACCCGATTCTTGAGCAAAGGGCCTAAAATTTGGTCTGGTCCAGAGATTTAGGGTAATTGTTAGGTTGTCGAATTGGGAAGGTGTTAGGCACCCAATCTGCCCGGTTCACCCGGTCTTCCTACTAGATGCTTGAGAACGAATATTTTCCATAATTATTACTATTCCACATGCATGGCTAAGTTATCACACATATATACATTAATTTAATTCAAACTACTATGTACACTAAAATAAGGTCTATATAAAGTCTCCATTATGACAACTTTGTTGAGAAATTATACGTGAACTTAACCCCTATTTTGGGTCAAGAGGGGTGGGCCCCTGATTAGTACTAGCTCGGACTATTCTTCAGATTCTCCAGGCTCAAGGGAAGATGGTCTTGACCTCCAACTTTATTTCTTGAGAGATGCTGATTGTGATGGTATTCAGATAGGGTTCCGACTAGAAATAGTCACTTTCAGGTTTGGATTTGAACAAAGCTTCGGCTAAGGAAGGCTATTTTTGGGCTTAGGCTGAGGTGGCACTCTGGCAAAGCTTTCGTTGGGGATAGGCTAGGGGAGGGCTAGACTGAGGTGGCACTTTGGTAGAGCTTCCGCTGGGAATGGCTATTTCTGAAAAGATTCCAGGGGTACTCGGATATGGCTTCCGCTAGGGTTTGCTATTTTTGAAAAAAAAAAACAGCTTGACCTAAAAAACGGATTGAAGAGCTCTAAAGCCCCGAAAAACACTTTGAAAATCCGAACAGAGTTTCATATCTTGACAAAGATCTCTCTGTAGACCTGAAGAACCTCAAAGGGGGGGTTTCTACTTTAGGTAAAACTCAAGAACATTCAAAGGAGGGGGTTAAAGAACATACTACTTTTAGTAAAAAACTGGATCATACTAAGAACTTAGATTGAAGATCTTCAAAGTCCTGAAGAACACTTCGAAGATCTGAACAAGATTTTGGATTTTGACGAAGATTTCTCTTAAGACCCGAAGAAAATCAAGAGGGGAAGGGGAAGAGAGTTTCACTACAAAGGAGTGAGGTGGGGTTTTGGTGTGTCAAATCCAAAGGAGGGGGCATTTATAGGTTTTTTCGGCCAATGGGAAAGAGGGAACATCATTATCCAACGGACAAAAGGGGGTTTTTTGCCTAAAATGGGTGGATAGGGAAAACCCTTAGTAAAAAAAAAGGGTTTTTTGGTCTTAAGTGGGTGAAGAGGGAATTTCTTCACCTACCGGGTTAGGGGAACACCAATCCCGACCATTGACAGTGACACACAATGGGCATAGGCTAGGCATAAGGGTGTGTGGGGAGATTGGCATGGGTGTATGAGCAATGTACATAGTGTGTGTAGGTAATGGTGTGTAGCTAGGCACAGGCTAGGCATAAGGGTGTGCACGGAGTGTGTGCAGATAATGGTGCATAGCTTGGCACAGGCTAGGCATAAGGGTGTGTGGGGAGGTTGGCATGGGTGTGCAGGCAATGTGCACAGTGTGTGCGGCTAATGGTATGTAGTTGGGCACAAGCTAGGCATAAGGGTGTGCGGGGAGGTTGGCATGGGTGTGCAGGCAATGTGCACAGTGTGTGCGGGGTAATGGTGTGTAGTTGGGCACAGGCTAGGCATAAGGGTGTGCGGGGAGGTTGGCATGGGTGTGTGGCACATGGCGCACGGGGCAGGGTGAATATTGTGAGGCAGCATGTGTATGGTGTAGGCCAGGTGCGTGCAGCTGGCTCGCTTGGTTGGTTGGTTTTTTGGCTGGCTGACTAGCTGGTATGGTTGGCTTGACTGGTTGGTGTGCACGACATGCTCACCAAAAAAAATATGATTTTCTAGGGGAGATTGTGGGCATTCCAACAATCTGATTTTGACATACCATATATCATCGGAATCATATTTTCGAGTACAATCCATCTATACAGTCATCTTGACTGGATTCCTTTAAACATGAAAAGTCAAAATTGGACCCTCCTTCCCACTTGGGGTTTCCTGGGTTTTCAAGCAAGTGGGGAATGTTTCCAAGTTTTCTCAGTTAATCATCATCTCTGTTGAACAGAATTCAAAAGTTGTGTCCAAGATCCACATTTCATCATAGCCGAAGGAGGGTGACAAAATTGTGTGTCTACAGTTTGTCAAAGTAGAAAGCCTCAAGTCGGCAATTTGGGACAACTACCAGTATTTATTACATCCGTTGTGCACCATAATTTTAGGGTGAAAATTCTCACAAGTCGTCGAAGCTCGAAGGCACCACCATTCCTTCTATAAATAGGCGAGGCCCCCACCTTCATTTCTACCATCATAGCTACTATTGGTGTTTGGCTCGGTGATCTGAAGCGATTGTCGACACAGTTTCTGGTGCACCTTTGTTCGTCTCGTCTTCCATCTCTTAGCCAGTAAGTTATTTCTAAGTTATGGCTCACACCCGTTCATCTCCTGACCTGCTTCCCTACACTCCTAGTCAAGGCAACTGGCGCTTGGGGCCACCCTCTTTCGGTGGAGTTATGTCGGACCAACCCCCTCCTCATAGCGGTGGTTAGGCCAGAGGCTACCCAAATAGTCCAACCTGACCCTGAGGAAGTACCTTCTTCCTTGAGTGAGAATATGCCTTCTAGTGGATCTGAGTCATTAGGCAACAATATCGAAATTGGGTCCACTGAAATAGAATCCATCAACGTCAGCTCTACTGAGGTAAAGCCTATCGAGGGAGTGTCTGCCGAGGCAAAGTCTTATGAGGTTGGGTTTGTTGAGGTAGACAGCACCGAAGGCAAACTCTCAGCCTCATCGTTTGGGTCAAGGTGGGTGGTGAGTAAAATTTGTAGTACTCTTCTTGTAAAGGCTTTAAACAAAATGAGGAGCAAGTTTGGGATACCTGACTATGTGGTGATGCAGATTCCAAATGGAAGGGAGTCGGACGAATCCGATGAGGATGAGGTAACATTTCACAATGATCATAGGAACCCTATTCCCCAACTTACCTGCTTAGTTCTTGACTACTGGGGGATAGCACCAGGCAAGCTAATGCCTAATTCTTAGAGGATCCTGCTCGGTTCGATGTTTTCATTTCGAAGTTAAAACAAGATGTGAACCTGAACATCTTCCGCCACTTTTTCGTATTAAAGAAGTATGGCTCATGGTGGTATTACTTCACCCATAGGGATAAAAAGAGACCTTATGGAACCCTAAAGCTTTTCACCCATCGAAAGGACCATTTTTTCTTTGTGGCCATAATGGGGAACCCTTTCAAGATCACTTGGTCTTAGTCTTCCCTTAGGAAGCTGAACCAAGCCGCCCCCCCCCTTAAAGAAGAAGAATACTAGACCGTCTAGATGTGCCTGAATGGAGAGGTCATGGATGTTCGTATGCTATAAGATGAAGACTTCTTATGGGAATGGGAGCTCAGTTAGATTCCAAAAGAGGGTGAGGGTCCCCGGCTCGGCTAAACTCTCTAACTCTCTCCTTTTTTTTTTTTTTTTTTTAAGTAAAAACTCTTATTTCCCAATTTTTCTTTGTAAGACTTGTATATTCCGATCTTTCCACACACTGGTGAATGTTCAACTCGATAAGAAGCAACTTGTCTTGGCGGCATTTGAAGCACAAAGGGCCCAAGCCGCTATTGAATAGGCAACCATGAGGGCCACAGAGAAAGCGGCCAAGAAGGCTAGACATATTGGCTCCTCCAGCTTCACCCCAGCTAATGGGGGAGGAAAACCTCTACCATCGGAGAATGTGAGGAAAGATCAGCCCGAAATAGTTAGTTCCCCCAAAGGGGCCTACAAAAGGGAAAGATAAGATGGGGCCTCCCCCTTTTGTTAAAGCAAAGGACAAAGGCCCAGCCTCACCCCGGTGTTCTCCTCAACTGCTTAATAAACCTGCTTCCAAGATGATCAGAAGAGATGAAGGGAGGATGAGTCCTCTTTAGACCCTAGTGAGGTTACGGCTAGGCTAGCAACAATTCTGCCCAAGGTTCCCCATAGTATGGGAAGGAAGGCGATCCCTCCAGCCTAGAATCTATTGGAGGATGATTCCTCTATTGCGGACAGGATGGTGGCCCATTCCTGGTGCAAGAAGGGCCGACTTCAGCCCGACATTGACTGTGTGAGGGGCCATGTTGACATCTATTTTGTAGAGAACCTTTATTAGAGGATATGCGGCATGAGTAGCCAAACCGAGCCCTTTCCTTGTTATAATTGTTCAGAACACTTGCATATCTTAATGTCAACTTCCCCGGGAGGGCTTTAATTGGTCAATTAAAGCCACTTGTAGATTCGAGCGGATGGTTGAGGGGAAATGGGATGCTGAGAATGAAGTCAGGCTTTGTGGTGAGCTAACCAAGGCCATTGGTCAGCTGGACATTGCTAACAAGAAATCCCCAGCCGAGGAGACTGGGGTCTAGGCGGTAAAGAAAAGATCAGTTGAACTTGAGGCACAAATAAGCAAGCAGCTTCAAGTGAACAACACTTTTTTTAAGGTTTAAAGAGGCTCTTCGAGGGGAGATCATAGAGGTTTGGGTGGAATTGAAGAAGGATGAGGTTCATTTGGCATACGTCAAGGCCTTGGAGGACTGGGCCGAGCTAAAAAAGGCTAAGGAAAAAGTGGTTGAGAAGTACCTTAACTCTCAGGAAGGACATGATTGGCTAGTTAGCCTCAACACTTCCTCATTCAATGATGAGTTAGACACAAAAATTAATTTCATTCTAGGAAAGTACCCTTCTCCAGATCTCAATGATTACGAGAACTATCTCCCTCCTCCCGAGTCTTCGATAATGTTGATTGACCATACGACTGAAGAAGCAGGAGAGGAGGTGGACCAAGAGGTGGCTACCAAGACTACTGACCTAAAGAAGGAGCCTCTTTAACGATGTAGTTGGCTTCCCCACATACTCTTCTTGTCTTTCATGCTTCTGTTCTTAGGCCCCCTAAGGGAGCATTTTCCTTGTAGAAAATGTTTTATAGTTTTGGTCCCTTTTCGGGCATGAATGTAACAAACTTTGTGGGATTAATAGAACCATTTCTTTTGCTTCTTCTTTAATTGTCCTTTCTCACTGTTTATTTGTGTGCCTTAAAGTGTAAGGTCTTGAGGTGCAGAGTCAAAGCCCAGACTTGCATACCTTAAAATCTAAAGGCTTAAGGTATCGAGCTAAAGCTCGAACTTGCTTGCCTTGATGTCTAAGGGCTTAAGGTGCGGAGCCAAAGCTCAAACCTACTTGCCTTAACATCTAAGGACTTGGGGTGCCGATCCAACGCTCAGTCTTGTATGCCTTAGCATCTAAGGGCTTAAGGTGCTAAGCCAGAGCTCAGATTTACTTCTCTAATCATCTAAGAGCTTGAGGTGCCTAGCCGAAGCTCAGACTTACATGCCTTAACGTGTAAGGTCTTGGGGTCCCGAGCCATAACTTGGACTTCTGTGCCTTAACATCTAAGGGCTTACAGTGCCGAGCCAAAGCTTGGACTTGCGTACCTTAATGTCTAATGGCTTGAGGTGCCGAGCTGAAGCTCGGACTTGCATGTCATCCTAGAGATATGACATGAACCCTTGACTGGGCCAACGATCCTTTTAATTAATATGTGTCGGATAAATAAATTGGGAACCATATTTCTATGACTAGATGAAATTGAATTAGATGAATCTTCAAAAGTAGAAACAAAACAAAGTGTATCTTCGAAGGTAGAAACAAATGTGGACTAAATAATAATTTAAGATATCTCTAAAATTGACATGAACCTAAAAAGAAACTTGGGACTGGCACTTCATTGGTATTGGTTAATGAAAGAATTTTCTAAGATTTTTTGGATTCCATGCCTATAGTATTACCTTACCCCCTGAGTTTGTAAGTGGTATGCGCTGGGGCGGACCATTCTGGAGACTATGTCCATTATGGAGACTATGTAGGGTCCTTCCATGTTTAGGCTCAGCTTGCCAGAATTTCTCGGGTTTGACATGGCAACTTTCTTGAGGATGAGGTCTCTGACCCAGAAAGTCCACTTCTTGTCCCTTTTGTTGTAGAACTGGGTTGTCTTTTTTGCTTGTATGCCTCATTCAACATCAGGGCTTGTTCTCGGACCTCTTCGATGATGTCAGTTTTTGCTCGTAATCCCGTTTCATTTCTTACTTAATCAAATACTGATATAGAATCTCTCACAAAATCTCTTGAAGGTGGGGTAGTCTAATTGTTTTCTATTCTCTGTTAGTAGAATTTTTTGAATACCAAAGCGATAGATAATATCATCTCGTACAAACTTCTCGGCGTTGAGCTTATCTGTCTTTGCTAGGGGCCATGCTTCCACACATTTGTGAAGTAATCGATATCTACAATTAGGAACTTGACTCCCCCTTTTCTCTTCTTGAACTAGCCTAAGATGTCCATCCCCCACATCACAAAAATGGGATGGGACATATGATAGGGCTAAGCTCGATTACTGGGACATGCAGGATTGGAACGTATATTTGACACTTGAAGCAATGGTGTAAAAAATTTCATCGTTTCTTCTTACATTTTAGGCCAATAGAACCTTGGTGCAGGAATTTATAAGCTAGCGTCCTGCCACCCATATGACTTTTGTAAATTCCTTCATGTACTTCTCTTAATGCCCGCTTGGCCCTTATCGGGTAGAGGAAAGTCAATAGTGGTCCAAAGACTGATCTTTTGTAAAGCACTCCTCTTTGGATGGTGTATGTCACACCCCGTTCACCCTGAACCGGAGCGGTGACCGAGTTAACACCGGTTAACCCAAACCTGCCAGGATCATCAGATACTGTATTCCACCACAGCATACACACACTAACACAAGTTCATCAGATCAACGGAAGACTAAGTTTTACCTGTGAATAATTCTCATATACTTGATACCCGAATTGTGATACAATAAATATATATATACATTTGGGCCCGAAGGCATGATATATACACAAAAAGAATAAAGTTCAAATATCAAGTATATACAGGAAATCATCAAAATCATCAGAGTACACAGCTCGGCTCGGTATCAAGGCTGGAGCTCAACTCGGCATCAAGGGTTGTGCCCAGCTCGGCATCACATAGAAGAGTTCAGCTCGGCCTCAAGAGTGGAGATCAGCACGGCCTCCAGGGTGGAGCTCAGCTCAGCCTCAGAACTGCTGTCCTGCAGCACAGCTCTCGCACGAGCAGTCTACGCCGTGCTCAAACTCCTCAGGGGTCCACCAGTCCTCTTCAGGAAACTCGACTGTGGGACCCACCCCATGCTCCTCAGATGTATGACCTGCGAAATCATCTAAAAAAAAGGGTGTACACGTGGAATGAGCTCACTAGCCTAGTAAGTAGAAAGGTGGACCACACACAACAGTCCACACATCACAACACATCATATGCACTACATGCCATGCCATACATTTTAATTCACATCCACCTAAGCAACATTACTAAGTCTTTGGTTTTAGTGCTACTACAACCACAGTGCGCGTATACTCCGGGTACGAGCCGCGAACTCCCTCCCGCGATACGCCCATAGGGC
>NW_024868730.1:0-10756 GCF_013358625.1 Macadamia integrifolia | reverse complement strand
TGCACATCAATGTGTGAAATGACTAATCTATATAGTATATTCATGATGACATGACTAGATTAGATATAGTTAAATGAATGCCAAACAAATGCCTTGAAACAAGGCCAAACGTCCTCTCTCCACTTACTTGTAGCGTACAAGGATTCCCGTTCGGTACGGGTGAGATCCGGAGCGAATCGGGTAGGATTTGGTGAACCTAACATAATTGAGCGGGGTTAGTACTTCACCATTTTAGAATCAAAATTAATGAAATCCGATGTCAAAATCGTGTTTAGAACGTCAAAAGAAGGTCTCACGTCCGATTTGGGTTCGATCGGACATAAGGATCACCTTCGGGGCCACACGGGTGGGTCAGACAGGTGGGCTGTCTACCCACCGGTTTTACCCACCGGTTATGACCGACGGGTAGGGGCCCGTCGATTGTACCCATCGGTTGTACCCGTCGGTCGGGCCAGGGACCCATTGCTAGGACCGGCGGGTAGGTACCCGCCAGTTGTACCCGCCAGTGGTACCCGCCGGTTGGGCCCGAAGGCCCCCTGCCTTCTCAGGTGGGTACCCTCAGGCGGGTAGGTACCCGCCGGTTGTACCCACCGGTCTTGGCGGAAATGACACTGTCACTTCCCCATTTTTTCCATCCTTTGGGGAATCAAATGGGGCTTTCCCCCACCCATTCTTCACACCTTCGAGGTCCTATAGGATGGTTCTAACCTAAATCTAGGCTAGATTCAAGTGAGGGAAACCACCTTACCTTCTTTGCTCAAGAATGACCTCAAACCCTTCAAATCACTTCAAACTCACAATGCTTCTTCTACCTTGTCAATATCTCTTCAAATCCTTCAAGATCAACACATAAATCATCTATTAAACCTTAGATTCATCATTTCAAAGGGTATTTACAAGATCTCAAGAACCATACTCAAATCAAGGGTTTAAAGCTTGGGTATGGTGAATGTTCACAAAACCCAACTTTTCTTACCTCCAACTGTAGATCTAGAGTTGAAGATTACTCTCCCGGCGCCGGAATGGCAAGATCGAGCTTCGGCGCCGCTGAAATCCCCCTTTTCTTCCTCTTCCTTCTCTTCCTTTCTTCTTCCCTTTCTTTTCTCTCTCCTCTTTACTTTTCTCACCAACGTACGAGGGTAATAAATGGAAAGAAAAGAAATCATAAAGCCTTATATACTATTCCTAATTAAGTGAATAGTGCTCTTGGATGGGTCACTCAGGTGGGTGCACCCACCTGTCCTACCCACCTGAGAGCCAAAACTTGGGATTTTGACCGGGTTCGGACCTCAGCGCGAACCCCACCCCAGGCATACGATGTAGCATACGTATATACCTTAAAATACGGATATAATACCTGTTTTATCCGTACATAGCCTTATGGTAGGTGCACGTACACGGTTTGGGCACTCCCGTCTCTTCTGGCACTGGCTCGGACTTGTCGGGCCAGCCGGTGTTTAAGGTCACCCGTGCCATCATAGCCCATAAGGAACCCGCTCTAATTTCCTCTGGCTCGGTTCCTGCATGGTTAAACCGGTTCAATCGAGAAATCAGACCGGGTTTAAGAAGCGGGGTATTACATTACCCCCCCTTCTGAAAAATTTCGTCCTCGAAATTGCGTACCTGGTTGATCAAAAAGATGAGGGTACTTGGCTCGCATTTCTTCTTCTACCTCCCAAGATGCTTCTTCAAGTGAATGATCAGCCCATCGCACCTTTACATAGGAAATGGAGCGGTTGCGAAGGGTTTTCACCTTCCGGTCCAAAATTTCAGCTGGCTGTTCTGTGTAGGTCATATCAGCTTCTAGGTACTCTGGTTCCACGGGTAGTACATGAGATGGATCATGCACGTACTTCTTCAGCATGGATACATGGAATACATTGTGAACATCCCCAAGCGAAGGTAGCAGAGCAAGCATGTAGGCTACTGAGCCAACCCGGGATAAGATCTCAAATGGTCCCATGTATCTTGGGCTCAACTTCCCCTTTCTGTGAAACCTTTGCAAACCTTTAGTAGGAGAGATCTTGAGAAATACCTTTTCTCCTGGCTGAAATTCAATCTCCTTCCTGCGGGTGTCCGCATAGCTCTTTTGACGGGACTGAGCTGCTTTAATCCATTCTCTAATAACGTCGACTTTGTCACAAGTCATTTGTATCATCTCAGGTCCTAGCATTCGACGTTCACCTACCTCATCCCAATACAAAGGAGATCTGCACTTTCTACCATATAATGCCTCATATGGAGCCATCCCAATTGTGGCTTGGTAACTGTTATTATATGCAAACTCCATAAGAGGTATATATTCTTCCCAACTGCCACTCATCTCCATTGCACATGCCCTGAGCATGTTTTCCAATATCTGTATGGTTCGCTCCGACTGACCATCCGTCTGTGGGTGAAAAGCTGTACTCAAATTCAGCTGTGATCCCAAGGCACGCTGTAAGCTTTTCCAAAATCTGGAAGTGAACCTTGGGTCCCTATCTGGAACAATGCTCACTGGCACTCCATGTAAGCGCACTATGTTGTCCATGTAAAGTTGTGCTAGTTTGGTCATGGAGAACTTGGTCTTAATAGGAATGAAATGAGCAGTCTTGGTAAGCCGATCCACAATCACCCATATCACATCCATTCCCTTAGGTGTACTTGGCAGTCCGGTGACGAAGTCCATTGTAATCCTTTCCCACTTCCATTCTGGTACTGGGAGTGGCTGATGGGTACCATAAGGTCGATGCCTCTCAGCTTTCACTTTCTGGCAGGTAAGACAAGTCGCCACATACAAAGCTATGGTGACTCTCATGTTTGGCCACCAGTAACTTTGTTTGAGGTCTTTGTACATTTTGGTACTTCCTGGGTGGAGTGAGTACTCGGAGCTATGTGCTTCTCTCACTATCTTATCTTGTATATCCAAATCATCGGGTACACACAATCTGTCTCGAAACATCAATGCCCCATCACTGGCTAAAGTAAAATCTGGGTCGTTCATTGTTTGGTCTTGAACCTTAACTCTAATCCGCTGCAATTCAGGATCCAAAGGTTGCTTCATTATCACCTCTTGCCTAATTTCTGGATGCACCTGTAGAGCCGACAAGGATACCGTCAACCATTTAAGGTTTTCTGGTTGAGGTTCAAGCTCTAAGGTTGCCCTTCATACAAGAGGGTTTCATCCATTAGCATCGCCTCTTGCACAAGTGGTGAGCTGACTGTTAAGTATGAGAGCGACACAGTCTGTGTCTTCCGACTCAATGCATCTGCCACTACATTAGCCTTGCCGGGATGATACTGAATATCGCAGTCATAATCCTTCATGAGTTCAAGCCATCTTCTCTGTCTCATGTTCAAATCCTTCTGGGTGAAGAAGTATTTCAGGCTTTTGTGGTCACTGTATATCTCACACTTCTCCCCATACAAATAATGTCGCCAGATCTTAAGGGCAAAAATGACTGCGGCTAGTTCCAAGTCATGAGTGGGGTAATTCTTCTCATATTCCTTTAGTTGTCGGGATGCATACGCTATTTCCTTCCCGCGTTGCATGAGAACACAACCCAAACCAACTTTGGAAGCATCGGTATAAACTGTCATTCCACCTGTGCCTTCAGGAATAGTCAGCACAGGGGCAGTCACCAACTTTTCTTTCAATTCCTGGAAGCTCTTCTCACATTCCTCTGCCCAGTCGAATTTCACACCCTTTTTAGTCAACTTGGTCATTGGTGCTGAGATCCGAGCAAAATTCTCGATGAAACGCCGGTAATATCCAGCCAAACCCAAGAAGCTTCTAATTTCAGTAACATTCTTGGGGCTTTCCCATTCCACTACTGCTTTCACCTTAGCAGGATCTACTTCGATTCCGGCTTTAGACACTACGTGCCCCAGGAATCCAACTTGTTCAAGCCAGAATTCACATTTACTTCAAGTGTTGAGTGTGCTCCTCCTCGGTCTTGGAGTAAATCAAGATATCGTCAATAAAAACAATTACCCATTTGTCGAGCACATCCTGAAATACTCGATTCATCAGATCCATAAATGCTGCTGGCGCATTGGTTAACCCGAAGGACAACACTAGGAACTCATAATGGCCGTATCGAGTCCTAAATGCTGTTTTGGGTATATCACTACTCTTTATCTTGAGCTGATAATAGCCGGACCGAAGGTCTATCTTTGAAAATACCCTAGCTCCTTGCAACTGATCAAATAAATCATCAATGCGTGGCAATGGATACCGGTTCTTAATGGTTAGCTTATTCAATTCCCGGTAATCTATGCACATACGCAAACTACCGTCCTTTTTCTTGACAAACAACACCGGGGCACTCCAAGGTGAAACACTCGGGCGAATAAACCCCTTTTCTAATAATTCCTGCAACTGCATCTGTAACTCCTTCAATTCAGCTGGTGCCATCCTATATGGAGCCTTAGATACTGGAGCTGCTCCAGGAGTCAAGTCTATGGCAAACTCCAACTCCCTATCAGGTGGTAAATGCATCAGATCGTATGGGAAAACATCGGGAAACTCTTTAACCACATTTACTTCTTCTAGAGGTGTAACTCTTACATCAACATCGAGTACCGAGGCTATGAAACCCTGACATCCACTTTCTAGCAACTTTACCGCTTGGAGAGCGGAGACAAGGACCTTCCTCACCCTTTTCATTGTATCTGCTCGGTATACCCACTCTTTCCCTTCGTCATCTGTTACCTTAATCAGCCTTTTCACACAGATCACATTAGCTCGATGAGCTGACAACCAATCCATGCCCAATATAACATCAAAATTCTGCATATTGAATTTAATGAGTTGTGCATCAAAGTTCTTCCCACTAATCTCCACTGGGCACAGCCCATACACTTCCTTCAACTGTGCAATTTTACCAGTAGGCATACTAACAATCATTCCATGGTCTAGGATCCTGGGTGACATCCCAAGTTTCCCTACAAATCTCTTAGATGCGAATGAATGAGTAGCCCCTGAATCAAATAAAACATAGGCTGGTATGCCCGATATGGGTAGGATACCTAGTATAACAATGTATATAATTTCAGCAGGTCATCAATATTAATCATAATGAATTTCTTAATTTAAAATGTACCTGCTACTACTTCTGTACTGGCCTCAGCTTCCTCGGCTGACAGAGCATACATCCTTCCCTGCGGTTGATTCCCTCGAGGTAAGGGAGGTCGGTACGCAGAGGGCTGACTGGAGGGCAAGTCTGGTCTGGCCCGACAGTCTTTCGCATAATGCCCATATGAATGGCAATTGAAGCAACGAATCTAAGATGTCGGAACTGGAGCGAGGCCCCTCTACACTTGACCCATTGCAGATGGAGGTCGAGGTGGCCTTGGAGCTGTAGGTGTCACACTAGTGTTCGGGCGAAAAGAGGTGGAACCCGAACCACCAACTGGCCTAGGAGGGTAGCCAGATGGCCTATAGGGCTGCCTATACATAGGCCCATAACTGTATGATCCGCGGTATGCCTTGGAGGAATTTCCCACATCTGGGAATGGATTTGTTCTCTTCCACAGTCCAGGAGTGAGGGACTGTTCACCCTTTTGCTTATCTTCCATGGTCTTGGCCTTCTGTACAATCTGGCCATATTCGGTCAAATCTAAGACCTCAAGTACAGACCCAATAGATGCTTTTAGGCCTTTTAGGAACCTTGCTGCCTTCTCTTCAGCTGTTCTCATATGCCTTGGGGCAAAATGGAACAAACTCTCGAATTGTTGTTGGTACTCAAGGACAGTCTTACCTCCTTGAGTTAAGGCCATGAACTCAGTCTCCTTTCGGTCTCTGAAACTGCGCGGATAATGGTTGTCCAAGAATAACTCCTTGAACTGCTCCCAAGTAGGTTCTGGATGAGCAGCCATCAATATAGGTTTGGAGGCTTGCCACCAAGAATTTGCCTCTTTCTTGAGTTGCAACCCAGCACAAATAAGTTTCTGGGCATCCGTGCACTCAAGCACCTCAAATATCTTCTCTAATTCTTGGATCCATTGAACCGGTTCCAGAGGATCACTCCCCACCTTAGAGAATACCGGTGGTAAGTTCCTCTTGAATGACTCCACTACCCTTGACGTATTACTCATCGCCGGGAAGTTAGGGGCATAGACAGGATAGTAGGAGTATGGAGGAGGCATCCCATGCTGAGGAACATCGAATGGTGGGATTGGAGGTGTACCCACCACTTGTGGTCCCGTTCCCGACCCTACAGGTGGGTCCTACGGAGTGAGTACCCGGGGAGGTTGACCCGGTTGAGAAAAATCCAACTGTTGCTGGATGGCAGTCATAAATGCTTGCTGTTGTTGAAGCATTTGCTGCTGGAAAGCTTGTTGGGACTGCTGAATTATTGTAGCAACATCTCCTGGTGTAATGACCGGTGGAGGGTCCGGGAGTGCAGTCATAGGTGGGTCCCCATGTGCCCCACCCTGACCAAGGGTCTCTGGAGGTAGTGGAGGTGAGGTATGCCCCACAGAACGGGACCCCCTGGGATTTTGTGGTCGACCGACCCGACGAGGACCCCGCGAGGTACGTTGGGCATTACTACCTGATCTAGTACGTACCATCGTATCCCTGTACCTGGAACACATCACACACCATATTGGTTAAACACCATAGAATTGATTTCGGCACACAATCATATGCCATTACATGAGGTGTTATAGTGCATGATAGCCTGTAAATAATCGCAGCTCAATTCCAAGGTACAGGCAAAGTCCCCAACAGACATGTTAATGGTCCCACTTGACCATAGCATATTAATCATAGGAATAATATCCATAGCGAAAATAAATGTAATCATGCTAGGAGGAGAGAAGGGAAAAAGAAAAGAAGGAAAATTTTCAAAATTTCCCAACTGTCATAACCGGTGGGCTGAACCGGCGGGTAGGGGCCCGCCAGTTATACCCGCCGGTCTTACTGCCTCACACCGGCGGGTGGCACCGGCGGGTAGGAGCCCGCCGGTTATACCCGCCGGTCTTGCCCGTGTTAAAACACGAACAGGGCCCTACAGGCCCTGTTCTGTCTTGTTTCTTTCCCCATCTCCTTTCTCTTTCTTCCTTTCTTCCTTGGGCGATCTTGGAGATCTCCTCGGCGCTTCTACTCGCGAGTCTACTCACCCACTCGGCGCTTTAGAGAAGAGTCAACTCACCCTCATTCAAGTAAGTTCCTCCTTCTTCTCTTTTCCAGAATTTCCATTTGGGGTATAATGCATGTGTAGGCTTCACTTTAGGTTGTCTTTCCAAATTTTTCACCATATAATAGTGTTTCCATGTGATTTTGATGCTTCTACTGTGGCCATTTGTAGTTTATAGGGATTTTGTCTCTTCATTTGAAGAAAACCCCAATTTGTGCCCTAGGTTTCCAAATTTGGGGGTTTCTTACATTTTTGATCCTTTTCTCCAATTAATGGTTCCTTTGTAATACATTCCACTTGTTTTATGCTTAATATACTTTAGATTGCATGAATCATCCATTATGCTTGGAATCCCCATGTATTCCCATGAAAATCCCTCCTTTGTATTGGTTTCCTTGGTTTATTTTTTTCATCCCATACTTGCATTCTTGGAATTCCATAGCCTATTTGGGTATGTTCTTGCACTTTCATGATCCCGCTACTATGGCATTTCGTCTTAGTCCTATGGTTTCCGGTTGTTCTCCATTATGTTCGGATTTGAGCATTGGACTTGAATCCCCTCGTGTTAGATATGCTCTTTGCTTTTGCTGTCATTTTACTGTTTTGGCATGTTTCTCTACGTTGTCAACTATCGTTCATCATGTCATAGGTTTCCTATCGTTCTTAGATTGTTTCCGTTCCCGTTTTGCATGAATTGGGTTTTGGATTTCCCCTTTTTAATGCTGCTGTCATTTTCCTTCCTGTACTAATCCCTACTTTCTTTTCTTATTGCCAGGATGTCGTCACACACCGGAAAAGGACCATCTTCCTCTGGCGTTAGGCGCAAGAGCACCGCTTCTAAGCGGAAGAGTACGGAGACCAGCTCTTCAGCTCCTCGCACAGGGAGACCCGCACCTGTCCAGTCTGACCCTTCAGACTATGATGAGGAGCACTTCCTCAGTGCAGAGGCCGCAGCCAACTGGCCCAACTTCCTGAAGGGGTCAGTGTTGATGGAGAAGACCGTGGTAGTCGAGGACTTCCACAAGGCTAGGCTTCAGGAGAGGTTCTCAGCATTGGGCTGGGACTGTATTCTTCATGTGGACCGACCATGCTACGAGCAGCTCGTCGTCGGTTCTATTGTAACCTGGAGGTGTCATATCCGTACGGGGAGTTCACCATCAGCAGCTTGGTGAAGGGAGTGGACATCCAGCTGACGGTAGGCACCTTGGCCTGTATCTTGGGTATATCGGCGGTGGGACATCGATACTACAGTCCCCCCAGGGGTAGGCCTCAGGGACCGTTCATGAGCCTGGCGACACCGGACTTCATCTACGAGACCATCTGCGGCAGCAGCAGTCGCCCGGAGTCCGAGACATCCTTCTACCCTGAGGTTCGTCTATTCGCCCGGTTGATCCAGTTCAACCTGCTCCCCAGAGGAGGTCATCGGAACCAGGTGGGTTTCATGGAGGCTTTCATTACATTTTGCATCTTCACGGCCGCAGAGGGAGGCGGCGAGCACTTGTGCCTCCCCTACATTATTCTCAGAACGATGGAGCACCATACTTCCCACCCAGAGGATGGAGGTTTCCCATATGGCAGGATCCTCACTAGGATCTTCGAGTTCTTCGGGGTGGATCTGAGCGGTGAGGAGGGGAAGACTCCGGCTGATAGGTTCGACCGGAGAAACCTCCTGAAGCTGGGTCTTCAGACTCTCATGGATTCACCTCCTAGATCAGGAGCTCAGAGAGGTAGGGGTAGGAGGGCTGCCCCTATGGAGGATGTCCTTATGGAGGAGGAGTCCAGTGAGGAGGATGAGGACTACGTTCCTCAGGACGAGGAGGAGGATCTGATGGGTGGCAGCATCCCTGAGGAGGTGCCTCAGGAGTCGAGAGGTCCTGGTCCTAGTTCTTCTAGAGGTACAGCCCCACCACCTGGGAGTGGTGCTTACGACTTTGAGGGCATGACGTCCTCTATGCGGGCCTTGCAGGATGGCCAGGTTCAGATACTGAGGCGGCTGGACGAGATTGTCTCCAGGGAGGAACGCCTTATGGAGAGGCAGACCACCTTGGAGGATTCCTTCCTTAGGCTGGGTCAGGACTTGGACACCAGGGCCAACGCTATCTCAGCAGACTATGGCCGGCTTCGGAGGGAGGTACGGCTGGTGAACGCGAGGTTCGATTATTACGATCACCGCTTCGACGTCAACTCCAGGCCTCCGGCGAACGTGGTGATCATCGACGACGACGACGACGACCAGTGAGGGCTTGGCTCGCCCACACTAGCTGTTTACCCGTTTTCTCCTTTTTTGTAGACATTGTATATTTATTTATTCTCATTCCTTGTATATGTATTGTAACTGGTTTCATTTATGGAATAATATATCTTTGGATAGTGGATTTTTGTGGTGATTTCATATGTGGAGTGCTTGTGTGATTTTGTTGTGATGTATTGTGCCATCTGTGATCTTTGTTATATTTATTATCTGTTGTTTATCAGGTATTTGTGTAAAATTTTTGGAAATCCCATTTTACGCCATTATGCTGCCGAAATTTCGTCGAAATAGTACTCTATAGGTTACATCACCAACCTAATCCCCTTTTTATCTATACTCACGCATGCCATGAATGCAATATATAATGCAATCCCTTTTTATACTTTCTTTCTTTAGCTTTTAATCTTTAAAGCTTTTATATTAGCCCAACCCCATTTTCCTATTATAGAGTCTACGGGATTCTAACGGTATGCTATGCGTGGAGCAGAGCATCACGCTCTGATACCACCGTTTGTCACACCCCGTTCACCCTGAACCGGAGCGGTGACCGAGTTAACACCGGTTAACCCAAACCTGCCAGGATCATCAGATACTGTATTCCACCACAGCATACACACACTAACATAAGTTCATCAGATCAGCGGAAGACTATGTTTTACCTGTGAATAACTCCTATATACTTGATACCCGAATTGTGATACAATAATTATATACATTTGGGCCCGAAGGCATGGTATATACACAAAAGAATATGATTCAAATATCAAGTACATACAGGAAATCATCAAGAAAATCAGAGTGCACAGCTCGGCTCGGTTTCAAGGTTGGAGCTCAGCTCGGCATCAGGGGTTGTGCCCAGCTCGGCATCACATAGAAGAGCTCAGCTCGGCCTCGGAAGTGGATCTCAGCATGGCCTCCAAGGTGGAGCTCAGTTCGGCCTCAGAACTGCTGTCCCGCAGCACAGCTCTCGCACAAGCAGTCAGCGCCGTGCTCTAACTCCTCAGGGGTCCACCAGTCCTCTTCAGGAAACTCGACTGTGGGACCCACCCCATGCTCCTCAGATGTATGACCTGCAAAATCATCTAAAAAGGGGGTGTACACGTGGGATGAGCTCACTAGCCCAGTAAGTAGAGAGGTGGACCACACAACAGTCCACACATCACAACACATCATATGCACTACATGCCATGCTATACATTTTAAATCACATCCACCTAAGCAAACATTACTATGTCTTTGGTTTTAGTGCTACTACAACCACAGTGCGCGTATACTCTGGGTACGAGCCGCGAACTCCCTCCCGTGATACGCCCATAGGGCTGTCGAAGAAGGCCCACCGTGAGTACTCGGAAAAGTAAAGACAATGCCGTCCACCGGCTCT
>NW_024868729.1:0-66972 GCF_013358625.1 Macadamia integrifolia | reverse complement strand
AAGGGAGGCAATTAAAATAAAAACAATAAAATGATGGTTCTATGGCTAGGAGGGGCAAAGCCAACACATACACTAGCCATGAACCTTGGGGGAAAGGGATAGCAATAATGTAACGACTGAAAATAAAAATCCTAAATTAAGAAAGAAAGGGTAGTCGGAAGAGGGAATGAGAGGGGGGAGAGAAGACTACTGAAGGAGCCTACTTACTTGAATCAATGCTTGAACTTGAAAAAAAAATTGCTCCACGGCTCGTGATCTTGTCACCTAGATCTAAGCCTAGAACTATAACTTAAAAAATTACAACTCAATTGCATAAATCATAAACATAAAAAGAACTGAATAAAAATAAAAGAGTACATGCATTAATTGAAATAAAAAAACTATTACAAAAGTGATTAAAGCAAAAATAGAGAAGAACTAAAACTAAAGAGAGAAAGAGGAAGAGAGAGAGCAACTAAAGAAAACTAGAAGAAGAATGAATTGTGTCTCCTCCTCTTACATGAGTTGTATTTATAGGGAATGGAGAGGTAGGGTAACAATTTTCTCTCTCCTAAAAGAGAGAAACCCACAATTGATTGTGAGATCTTTTGAGTCCAAAAGTGCTAAGATGGAGGAGAGAGAAGAGAGAAATAAATTTTGAGAAATTTCCTAAAATTTTTTGCTTATTTTCTTTCCTTTTTTTTTTCCTAATTTTTTTTCTTCTTTTTCTCTCTCCTAGGGACGATTTTCTTCTTCTTTGTGTGATTTGAACAATATTTGGTGATGATGTGGAGGAGAGAGAAGATTTGGACAATCTTTGGTTCTCCCCTTTTTTGTCTCTTTCCTTTTTTTTTTCTTCTCTTCTTGCTTCCACGATTTTGCTTTCCTTTTTTCTTTTTTCTTTTTCTTCTCTTCTTGCTTCCACGATTTTGCTTGCTTCTAAAGCAGAAAATCTTCAACAAAATCTTCTAAAAAAAACAACCATAAGATTCGAACTTGAGACCTCTTGGTGAGCAAGAGAATTTTGTACACCATAGCTCACCAACTAAGCTAGGTAGTTGTTGTTACCAAAAACAAATCTTTAATCACTTAAAGATGTGGTCCATCGATCCTTGTTGGCATTTGGAATATTCCTTGTACCTCTGGGACAATTACAAACGGGCTGGTTCTGCATCTCGGTTCAGTTCTGATCCATTATTCTTTTTCTGACCCGAAAAAGAATAATCATTTGTACGGGTGACCAAACGAATGTGTACTTTTAATTGAACACGTCCATCTTGCTCAGAATTTCGTCCTCTTCGCAACCATGGAAAGAAATAGGATCTCTTTACGTGTAAAATTGAAGATATAGCTCCCGACAGTCCTTAAGGCCTTGAAAATATAAAACCTGCAAAAAGAGAGTAAAACCCAAGGTAGCTCCATTCTAAATATGTAAAATGCATGTTTTACTACCCTAGATTTCACACATAAATGTGCTCATCAGATTACCTAATTCTAAGGGGAGGACAACTATCTTTGTTATTGTGGACCGGTTATCTAAATATACTCAATTGCTCCCTTTAATTCATCCTTATACTGCTACGGGAGTTTCTCAGTCTTCTTTGACAATGTGTTCAAATTACATAGCCTTCCAAAATCTATTGTTTGTGATAGAGACCCTATCTTCACCAGCAATTTTTGGACAGAATTATTCCATCTCAATGGCACTAATTTTAATATGAGTTATGCTTATCATCCTCAAATGGATGGGCAAAGTGAGGTGGTGAATAGAACCTTAGAGATGTACCTCTCTATTGTTTTTCAGGAAATTATCCAAAGAAGTGGAGTAAATGGATTTCTTGGGCTGAGTATTGCTACAATACTAGCTGACATTTTTCAATTAAGAGCACCCCTTTTGAAATAGTATATGGAAGACCACCAACAACATTACTCACTTATGTACCAGGGATGGCTAAGGTTGAAGCTGTGGAGAATCAATTGATGGAGAGAGACAAAAAACTCAAGGAATTAAGACTTGTCTTATCTGAGTCCCAGAATAGGATGAAACAAGTCTATGATCGCCGGCACAAGGAACGTGAGTTTGAAATTGGGGATTGGGTATATCTTAAACTCCATCCTTATCGGTAGCGATCCGTTGTCCTGAGGAAAAATCGAAAGCTTGCTCCACGGTTCTATGGTCCTTTCCAAGTTATTCAATAGATGGGGAAAGTTGCATATAAATTACAGTTGCCAGAAGGATCCCAAATTCATCCTATTTTTCATGTCTCTTTGCTCAAGAGGACATTGGGCGTTGATTATGCCGCACAGGGAGAATTACCAGATGTGGTGAGAGAAGGAGATGTGTTACACGTTAAACCCCAAGCTGTACTAAGTTCTCGAGTCCACAAGAAGATTCCGCAAGTGCTAATTCATTGGTAGGGAATGTCTCCTGCCGAGGCAACATGGGAGAATTTGAAGGAGTTTAAGCTGCAATTTCCTGGTCTTGAGGACAAGACCAATTTTAGTGGGGAGGATTTGTTACGTACCAGCTAGGGTTATTGAGTGTTTTATTGCGTGTTATGGCATGTGAGTAGGAGTTAGTTATTAATAGGGTTATTGTATGTTATCGCATGTGAGTAGGAGTCTTTGGTTATTATCACATGTGTGAGTTAAGTATGTAAGGGTGTTATATGATGTTATTATTACTTGTATGGGGTGGTTATGTTGAGTCGGTTATGTTGAGTTGTCATTAGGATTGAGTCCTACGTTAGTTATTGTTGAAGTTAGCATGTAATGGGGATAAGTAGTGGGGTAAGTTACAACTACCTATTGTACTTTTATTTACTATGGAATGAAGAGGTAGATGTATGATTTGAAACCCTAAAATTTCTCTTTGAGAATTGAGATTGGCTCGCAATTTCCATTGTTCTTGTTCTTGTTCTAATCGATTCCTACAAGATAGCGAAGAAAGGTGCAACTCTCTAGGTACTAGATACCTGCACTCTAAGAAAATATAAAAAATAAAGACGAAGGAAAATAATAATAAAACCCAAAATTATCAAGTAAAATATTTATCACTTCATGCTTTTATATATAATATTATAATATGATATATGTGATATATATGGGAGGTATAAGGGGATTGATTCGAATAGTAAAGGCGGTGTGCCTGCGAAGATTTCCTGTAAAAGGTTCTTATCCAATGGTTTACAGGTTACAGTTGCAAACCCAGTTCTCTGTTAGGCCTCGTCTGTTTTGGTGAGAAAAAAATCTTCTGCCGCGGGTGCGGCGGAGTGGTGAGGATCCAATGGCCAGCACAGCATCGGGGTGTGTGCTGATGTTGTCTTGACCTTCCTATGCTCACTGCACGACCGCACCTGCGGTAGAGGATCATCGCCCGTTTAGGTGGACTCCAACGTCACCCATTGACCATGGTCAAAGGCCGTCTTCGACCGGTTAAGTCTTAGGACTAGGGGTGTCAATTCGTGGCTCGATCGGAAGAAACTGATCGAAACCGACCGTTTATAGCCCGGCCCGGCCCGTTTATTAAACGTGTCGGGCTTGAGCCCGCACGTTTAATAAACGGTCGGTCTCAGTCCTACTACTTGGACCGTCAGGCACCCGACTGAGACCGGTCTATTTTGCACCGGCTTGGCCCGGCCCAGTTGTAAGATACCTATTTTACCCGACCGAGAGTATGTCATGTTGGCGGTCGACCGGCTAGAAGCCCTGGTCGATCGGAACTGTCAGAGACCATAGCCGGTCGACCGGTAGAAAGTCCCGATCGACCGGTGACTGCCTGGAAGTGCCCCAACGGCTATATTTTGCCTCAACGGCTCTTGGCGGTCGATCGATCGTCCCAGAATACGACCGTTAGAGCCTGATTTCCTGCTTAAAATGCTTCACTAAGTTCACCTATAAATACCCAAACCGCTCTTAATTAAATAGTCGTTAAGAAAGAGCTTTAGGAGCATGTTGGATCAATGCTTTGGATTTTTTATGATGTTTTTAAATATGTGACTTCGAAGAGAGTAGGTTCCTTGGATCAGTCAATACATTTATTGAGATTCATTTGTAGTTATGGGCAATCCCACATGAGGGCATTCTCATTGCATTTTCATCCAATCATCTCTTTCCTTAAAAATTTATTTTGCAAAATTAACCATGTTACTGTACATAACACGGATTATGAAATGTCCAACCAGTTTAAAACAAATAAAAGAACAACCACAATCAGATTTAGACAATGAAAAATAGGAAACCAAACCCCATCGTCCGTCACGGCGTCGTTGCTCAATAATATTAAAGAAGACCCGTTTAAAACCGGTTACGCCCGTTTAACATTAAACATGTTCGTGGCCCGATTAAGATCCGACTAAAACCCGATTAAGTCTTGATTTTAATAGCCCGATTATAGCCCCGAGACCAACCAACCGAATATAAAGTGTACCATGCCCTCACTAACTAAGCCCGATTAGTTAAATGGGCAGACACGGTGCAACCTTTAAAAGTCTTCAAGTCCGATTAAGCCCGATCAAAACCGGACCGGCCCGACCAGTTGACACCCATACGTAGGACCGCAACGGAATTGCGACTAGAGATTGAATCTGACAGTTGAAAAAGTGTTAGAGCACCATTACCACAGTAAGCCAATTATTTGGAATCATTTCCCGCTTCGATAACCGTTCCCAAATGACGCACGTCGGCGAATGGGAGTGATTGGGGAAAAACACACTACACACTACACACTACATACACCACACACTACACTACAGAGAGACGTTAAGCGATGTGTGAGGGGAGGAGTGGAGGACTGGAGAAGGCAGTTCAAAACTTCCAATAACCTCGACAACCAGAATCTTTCCTTCTCTTTTCCTGCTCCTTCATTCCTTCCTTCGACTCTCACTATCCTTCCTGGAGAAACAAAAGTAAAAGAGAATAATGCAAAGACGGCAACAAGAGAGAGAAGTAGTGATCAGTAGGAATGTCATCAGTGATCTTCTCGAGATCCGAAACTCCAGTGGAGATGGATCACCAACAACAAGAAGAAGAAGGCAATCAAAACGGCACGAGGAAATCGGATAGCGAAGGCAAGCACTCCTCGGATTACGCCCCGTACCCGAAACTCGATCCGAAAGATATTTCTCCTCCTCCTCCTCCTCCTCCTCCTCCTCCACCTCCCGCTGCTGCTACTAATCAGGAGAATTGGGATACCCTTGTGATGGGAACTCAATCGCAAGGCGATCCTTCGACAAATAGGTCGCAAAAACCTTCTGCTATTCCCGAAAATCTCTCCACCGCAATGCCTCCTGAATCCAATCCTTACGTCTCTTCTTCCTCCGGGCTGTCGTCTTCCTCGTCCATCAAGGGTGAGCATCTCTCCTTCCTTTTCAAAATGTTTCTATAGGTCTGAATTTCTAAATCGAAGGATGAATTGAATGCGGTCTTTGGAGATTCTTTACTGTTTGTTTTAATAAGTTCGTGTTCTGATCAGAGAAGATGGAAACTGTTCGCAATGTGCTTGGGAGGTGGGGAAAGAAGGTGGGAGAAACCACGAAGAGGGCGGAGGATCTGGCTGGAAACATGTGGCAACATTGTAAGTTTCTCTATTTCAAACGATATTTTTATTGGTGCCTGTCCGTTGTATTTCTGATGCATTCTATTCCAGACTTGCTTTTTTTTTTTTTGAGTTTCAAAATTTAGTATTGAACGGATCTTGGCTTCTGTGTTCATTGATTTGATCATGCGTACATTTGTGAGTGCTTGTGCCATTAGATGGTTCCGTTTGCGGCATCTGTGTAGCTTAAAGAAATGGATTTGAATTTTATGACGTGACTGTACAGAGGAAGGTTTAAATTATTGTAATTACGCCAACTATTATACCTCCAAAAATCTGATCTACTTGTGCTCGAACTACAACAATTTGGCAATGGAACACACTCTAAATGAGTTTTCACCACTTCACTTCATTCAGTGTGAAATTCTCTGAAGAATTTTATTTTATTTTTATTTAGTTATTTATTTATTTATTTTTTATTTTTAATTCATTCTTGCCTTTCCCTCTCAACACTCGACTACACCTTTTCTCAACAAATTGGATGGAATATGTGAGTCATTTTTTGCCTTTTCACTCTTGGAAGTCATGTCAACTGTTACCTATAATGGAAAACCTAGATTTTTGATTCAATGAAGCATAGAGACATGATTCTGTTGAGAATGGATCTCATTTTTTGGATGACACTGAGCCATGTGTTCCGCAATGTCAAGCAGAAGCTCTACTGAGGAAAGATCAGGCACTTGGTAGTTGGTATAGTGAGTATGATGTTAGAAATAGAGTGCTAAAGGAAAAATAAAAATCCAAGAAATAGTTTTCTGTATATGAAATCATTATGATATGGTTACTATGGATGACAAACTTATTTTGTGTAGCATCACAAGTTGAATAGTCTCTTACCATAAATTCTTCAAGAAAAAGCATCACTGCTTCCCGGTATCAAGTCTATGTACGACCTGTTTGTGCCACTTCTTGCCCATGAGCTCCTAATATCTCTCGTACCTCTTTAGTTTTCAATTGCTTAATATGGCTTCCTTAGAACCATCTATGCATCAAATGCATAATTTAAGGTTTAGTGTTTTGAGGAAACTTGATTTAGTCAACTAAGGATTAGGGTTCAGAAATTCCAGTAAATCAGAATCGCAGCGATTAGGACCTAAAACCCAGATTTAGGAAGTCTGAAAATTGCATTTGAATCAGGTCTGGTGGCCAGACAATTCTGGTTGAGTGGCCTAATGGGGAAGGGGAATATTCCCCTAAAGTTTCACAACATAGTGATAGTCAGATTAGAATTCAATGAAGAGTTTCACTTGAAGCATGAAACTGAGATTCTTATAAGGAACCAGAATTCGATAGCGAGTCCTTTAATTATGCAAACAGAAATATAAGAATGATCAGATTTTGTGAAAATATAGAACTGAAGCATTAATACTATTTCCCCATCAGATTTGGGAAATTAATTCAGTAAACAAAGATTAAGATTTGAAGAAAGCATACTTCAGATTTGATTCTTTAAAACGATTAAAATATCTCAGATATAAAAGGCAGTACTGAAAACAGAACTAGAACAGACATTCAGGATAGAAGACTGTAGAAGAATGGTTGAATATATCAACTAACAGATCAGTAATTAATTGATGCAAATGTTAACTAAAGAAAGAGGCAAACAGCACGTGCAAAAATGAAAATAAGATATAACTGGCCTGGTTTTGATAAGATGAGTGGAGAGGAAGATGGGAGAAGGGACTACGGGGAATCCACATGATTAGCAATTTGAAATCCACCAGATCCTTGCAAAATTGACAACAAAGCACTTTTGAATCCACAGAAGTAAACACTCCAGAAATCCACCAGTGATGGCCTTAGATACAGCCTGAGATACACAGAACCAAATTGATGCAAATCAAAGAAAGAAGAACAATTTTCTGATTTGAGTTTGCAGTTTTTGAGACAAATTGAGCCCTTGGTTCAATAAGTTAGGTCCAAATTGAGCCCGTGGTTCAATAAATATGTGTCATGGACTAAGTAATTTTGGGGGCTTTTTCTATTGTAACGGCCCCATTCTATAAGCCCAAATAGGAGGGACGTGAATCCTACACGAAAATAGGGTAGTTTCTATTTTATGAAGTTTCTATTCTCATTTTTAAGTAGATAGTACTTAGATCTTAAGATTTCTTTCCTTTTATTTAAGTTTCATCATTGACGATATTGTTTTATTGGATGAGACAAATATAGGGCTCAATGCTAAACTAGAGCGATAGAGATCTACCTTGGAATCAAGAGGATTTAAGATAAATAGAACAAAGACGGAATATGTGATGTGTACGTTTAATCATACTACGATGGGTAACGATGTGGTGCCTATTGAGGAGAAAGAGATACCCCCAAAGTGACTTTCTTAGATATTTGAGATCAATCATTAATAAAGAAGGCGATACTGATGATGATGTGTCACATAGAATTAAAGTAGGGTGGATGAAGTGCAGAGGTGCGTCAGGAGTCTTGTGTGACCGACATGTCATTGTGAAGCTCAAAGGAAAATTCTATAGGAGTCATACACCCAATTATGATGTAGGGGGTGGAACGTTGGGCAGTCAAGAAGTGGCAAATAGTCAAGCTAAGTGTTGTAGAGATGAGGATGTTAAGATGGATGTGCGAGAAAACAAGGAAGGATAAAATAAGGAATGAACGTATTAGAGCGGATTTGGGAGTTTCCCAATCCGTGGTAAGCTTCGAGAAGGTCGTTTGAGGTGGTATGGTATTGTTCAACGGAGGCCTACTGATACCCCAATAAGGAGAAGTGATCTGATCTAGATAGAGGGATCTAAAAGAGCTGGGAAGAGGGGCTAAAAATGACCATAGGGGAAGTTGTGAGGAAAGATATACTTAGATTAGACCTTGTCTCAAGTGTGGCATTGAATAGAGCAGATTAGAGGGCTAGGATGCATGTGACGGACCCCATCTAGCTGTGTTCTACTTCATTACTGTTTTCGTCTTTTGCTTCCCTTAACTTTTACCTTTTCTCTTCTTTGCCCTTGCTTGGATCCATGTAGCCGACCTCATTAAGTTGGGATAAGGCTTTGTTGTTGTACAAGGCTCCAACTATATGTGTGGCCTCTTTTATTTGCTTTCTATTTTCTGTTAGAGTGCTACAAGCACCTATATATTGTAAGGGTCATTGTGCCTATACCCATGATTGAAGTTGATTGTGAAATTGGTTTATGCCATGGACTGTATGAAACAGTGAGATACGTTGGTTAGTGAGAGGTTGACCAAGGCCATAGGTGAGAGGCCTTGGTCATAACCCCCCCTTCTTCTTCTTCTTCTCTTCCATCTTTCACTTTTAGTTTCTATTTTACTGCACCCTGAAGCAAAAATTATCTGAGGGTATCCTGGCCATCTTCTTCCACCATTATTGTGGCTGTTTGAAAGTGTGAAGAGGTTCCATTAAACCACCAACTAGGACTGGTGTTGGAGAGAGAATATTTTCCTGTGGCACTTGCTATACTGGTCTCTGGACAGCAATCTTCTATGGTGATTTTGTAACTTCCAACCAGTTGATTGAGTCCTACTTTTGGTATGTTATTCCTCTAGTCCTAAGCGACCTTCCACTATAATTCTTGGCCATCTTGAGGTATTAAGTTTCTATTTCTGAACTCTTACGTTCTAATTTTGAACTTCTTTCATATCTCATGATCTAGCCATTAGAATGGGCATTGACTAAAGCATTGAAGTGTTAGTGCTTCCTAAGTCTTCTACCTTTGACTGGAAGAGGTTTTACATCTGAGTTGGTGAAGTTGCTTTTTCGGTTCATTGTTTTTTTTTTTCCTGAGCTTTTAGAGCCCATTCTGTTCTGCTGACGGTAAGGATCTATCCTGCTATTTGTGTCCTGTGGCTGAGTGTTTAGTGACATTACCTCGTATCAGTCCTGTGGTTAACATGTGTAACAGTTGAAATAAAAATTAGAGTTGGCTTGTCTAATATGACAGAGGCCCCCTTTATTTATAATAAGAGATTAGGATCATAGCAAGCATAAAGATGAGTCACAGTCCTAGATACATTTGTACCTATACACCTTAACATTCCCCCTCAAGTTGGTGCATATATCTCACGCATACCTAACTTGCAGAGTAGAGGATGAAGGACCTTACAATATAAACCTTTGTGAACATTGTGAACACATCAGCTAACTGTTCTCTAAGGTGACAAATGGGACCTTTTTCCAGCTTCTCCTTAATAAAATGCCAGTCAATCTAATATGCTTCATCCAGTCAGGCTGAATTGGGTTATGAGTGATACTGATGGTAGCCTTATTGTCACAGTAGAGCACATAGGACCAGCAGTAGCTATCCCAAGATCACTGAGTAGAACCTTGAGCTAGACAAGCTCAAAAAATCCTTGAGCCATAGCACAGTATTCCGGCTCAATACTGGATCTTGAGACCACAAATTGTTTCTTACTTCTCCAGGTAACAAAGTTACCACCTAGGAAAGTTCAATAACTAGAAGTAGAGCGTCAATCATCAACAGAACCTTCCCAATAAGCATCGGTAAAGGCCTTGAGTCTGGTATTGCTGTTGTTCGAAAACGAGAGTCAATAAGCCTTGTCGGCATGCATGAACTAGTTAGGTGTCGACCAGCACCCCTTGCACTCTCTCTTAGGCTTCTCGCTCGGTATAGCTGTTGATTCGACTAGTATATAACTTTATAAGAGAACACATCCTTTCGGCCTAAATAAGAGTGTCTCCAATCGGTACTAGAGGGATCAAATGGGTCCTTTTTAAACTTTTCTTTGAATATCTAATTTTTTAAAGTAAAGAACTTATTAAATTGGCATACGTTGGTAAAATGTTGGAACCTCCTATGCCCCCCTCCTTCGGTGGGTTCCACCACCGGAATACCCTTCCCTCCTTTAACCCCCTCCTTTGAACCAACCTGTCCTCCCTCCTCCCTAGCCTCCCCTCCTCCTGCACCCAAACCCCTCGCCTCCCTTTTCATTCCTTCTCCTTCACCTTCTAAGGAAGGTATTCCTTCAAACTTTGTCCCTTCCTCTCTGGTCAATGACAGGAAAGTAGGCGTTTTCCTAGCGGGGCTGTTAGATTCTTAGATATCGAAATGGAAGCATTGCCTCATTGGCCATTTCTTAGGCAGCAGGCCTCCGTTCAATTTTGTCAAAGCATCACTCTCCAAGCAATGGAAGATCTGAGGCTGTTTGTTCACTTCTTTACTTGAGAATGGCTTATTCATTTTCAACTTCTCCAACTTGCTTGATAAGCTAACTGCCCTTGAAGGGGGCCCCTGGCAAGTAAGGAGAAAGCCAGGGTGTTTTTTTGCTAATGGAACCACCATATTCAACTCAGCAAGGTGGATCTAAGCTCCGTCCCTATTGGGTTTACCTTACCTAATCTCCCTTTGCACTTCTGGTGTGAGAAAGGATTAATGTATCGTCAGTTCTTGTTGTAGGCGACCCCCTTTTATCCAATGCTCACACTAAGAAAATAAACAGACTAGCTTTCGCGAGAATCTGTGTTGAAATCTCGGCGGACACTACTCCATTTTCCACCTCTATTTTAGACGAAGAAGGTCTCTATTTCTTGCAGGGTATCATCATCTATGAATGGCTTCCTCCCCATTGCCTCATTTGTCAGGTCTTCGGTCACCAAAATAAGCTTTGTGCTCTAAAAGCCTTGGGTACCAACAATGATCCTTCTTTAATTGCTCAGAAGATTATTTCTCGTGATGGAAACAAAGCTTTCTCAGCTACTAAGGGGCCTCTATACTCCCCTCCCTAGCCTCAGGCTGGTCCTTCCTATTGAGACTCCAGTCGTGGTAGACAAAGATATCGCTATACGTCATCGGTGACCAATCTCAAACCTGCCAGATTCTGGCCTCCTGCGAGATCCTTCGATGGCTTCCAGAGCCTCCAATGCTGGTTCATTGGATGTTAACTGGTTATTAACCGCTGGATCCAACAGATTCTCGGTCTTTTAAACTCTCTCTGACTCAGAAATGGAAGAGAAGGACCTCGACCTGCCGCCGCCTATTGCAAACACCTCCTGTTGCTTGACCAGTCCACATCACCTTCTTTACTTGCTGGCCTTTTGGCTTCTTCTCCTATTTCCCCTTCCATCTCCTACCTGCCTGATCCTCTTCCCCCATTTTCTTCTGAAATCCCTTCCACCAATGCCGCTGTCCGCATCAACTTTCCCTCTACTTCTCTACCTCCACTTTTACCCTTGCCCCTCTTCGAGAAGGATCTCCTTCCTTCCGGCTCAATCTTCTCTTAACCCTCCGAATCGCCTTGACCTTAACTTAATCCATCCTTAACCCACTCTCCCACCTTCCACTCATCCTTCCACCAACCCGGCCCATTACCTATACAATTATAATCTTTCCAACCCAACCACAACCTATTCTCTTAACCCGCTTCTTGGATGAATTCGTAACTATTCCTTAAACCTGTCCACCCACCCGACCATCTCTAACCACTCCATTAACCCTACATCTATCGAAACTTCATCCCGCTCACCTGACCTTCCTGTCAACCCTGACCCCTATCCTGGCATCACTTCTGCTTCGGTTATTCTTGCTAGATCTTGCTTGGCCCTTCCAGCTAGGCCTCATGCCTTCCCGTTTTCTTCTACAGGTACTGTGATGGTCTCTTCTGGCACTGTGTCTCTTGGCAGTTCCTTGTCAACCTCCAGTTCTAGTACTATGTCCGTCCGCGATGACCCTAGCATCCCTATAGGCTTCTCGCACTCTCCTTCAGTTTCCTCTAGGCCCTCGGCTCCCCTTTTGGATTCTTCTCCAATCGATCCTCCTCTTATGAACAACACTTCTTCAACCGTCTGGCCTCTGTCTACGGCTGCTTCCTCCTCCTTGGCCCTTGAGGTTGCTGTAGTCCTCCTGACTGCCCAGGTTTCTTCGCCTGCTCAACAAGCTTCCTCTGCATCTGCTGCACCTGCCATCAGCTCTTGCAACGCTTCTTGGATTGTCTCCCACAACTCCCCTGCCCCTATCACTTGATATAGAGAAGCTTCCTAGGCTGTCTTCCACAGCTCCCTCAATCACTGTCACCTGATATAGCAAAGCTTCCCAGGCGTTGTAAGAACAAGTCTACCGATACTGCTATTGCTGCTACTTTCTCCCTGGAGCGTCAGTTGCCCCACCTTCATTCATTCCAATAATCTCCTAGATCATTTGGAATGTCCGTGGTTTAAACAACCTGGCTAAGCACGCTGATATCTATTGTCATCTCAAATCTGTGCTTGTGGATCTTTGTTGCCTCCTGGAAACTAAGGTCTTGAATCCAATGCCTCTCGTTTTGTTTCTAGCATTGTTCCCTCTTGGTCCTTTATCTACAACTACTACTCCACCTCCAATGGCCGGATCTGGGTCATTTGGAACCCTACCAAAACCTCTGTTTCGGTGATCTCTTCTTCCCCTTAAGCTATTCATCCCTCCATTTCTGATTCCAATGGTAGCTTTTCCTCCTTGGTGATTTATGCTCTTAATTGTGCTGTCAATAGAGCTTCTCTTTGGGATGACCTCCATTCTTTTATGAACACTGCTGGCAAACATCCTTGGGGAATTTGTGGTGACTTTATGTTGTTAGATTTAGTCATGAGAAGTTGGGGGGCACTTCCATTGACACTCCCTCTATTGACGCCTTCAGTGATTGCCTGGACGACTTAGCGGTCAATGACCTGAGATGGTCTGGTATCAAGCATACCTTACACCGTAGGAGCGGCTTGGATAGGTTCTCTTATAAGCTTGACAGAATTATTTTCAACTAGGCTTGGCTCTCTTCCTTCCCTCTTCTCATACCTCCTTTGACCTCCTTGGTATCTCGAACCGTAGTACCATCCCCTTTCTTATCCAGCCTTATATCTCTTTTGTCCCTAAACCCCTCAACTTCCTTGAGATGTGGATTCCTCACCAAGATTTCCTCCCCCTTGTCAGATCTGCCTGAGATATCCTGGTTTATGTTTTTTCCTCCCATATTCTTTCCTTCTCTAGGAAGCTCAAATTGTCAAAGTTGCTATTAAAGTTTGGAACTCTATCTCCTTTAGCAGTATCTCTTCTCTTGTCTCCTCCTGTAGAGACAAGTTGTCTTCCATCCAGGCCAACCTGTAAACTGATATCCACAATCCTTCCCTTGCTGCTGAGGAAAAGCTCTTTTCTTCTGAGCTTTCCTCCCTCATAGCTAAAAAAAAAAGTTTCCTCTGGCAGAAGTCTAGGATCAAATGGCTTGAGCTTGGTGATTCTAACTCCACTTAGTTTTATCGCTCTATCAAAGATAGATCCAACGCCAATTCTATCAACCCTCTCTCGGCCAGAGATGGATCCCTCCTCTTCTCCCCTAGTAGCATCAAAGCTGAGGCTATTAGTTACTTCTCTGATATCTTTAACCCCACTTGTACTTCTCCTCCTCCTTCTCTTCCTAATCTCCAGCTCAACAAATTCATTCCCCCCATCTTTTGCCTAACCTCTAAGCCATCCCCTCAATCGAGGAAATCTTGGTTGTTGTCCACTCTTTCAATCCCAATAAAGCTCCAGGTCCTGATGGCTTTAGTATGAGATTCTTTAACTCATGTTGGGACATCATTAAGAGGATGTCGTCCTGGCTATTCATAGCTTCTTTCTCACTCCTAGCCAAATTAGTTGTGTGAAACAAACCTTTTTTTGCCTTATCCCCAAAAAAGAAGGTGCTTCCTCCTTGTCAGACTTCGGCCCATCTCTATTTTGCAATCTTCTTTACAAATTCATTGCAAAAATTCTCTCCAACCATCTCTAGCTTGTCATTGATTCCCTTATTAGTCAAAACCAATCTGCCTTTATTGCTGGGAGAAGTATCTCTGACAACATCATTCTTTGCCATGAGATTGTTAAAGGTTTTGATAGGAAATCACACTCTCCTACTGGCTACTCCCCTTGTTAAGATTGATATTCATAAACCTTTTGATTCCATTAGCTGGAACTTCTTCTCGGAAGTCTTGCTTCAGATGCTTGTTCCCCCAATGTTTGTTCACTAGATCATTTCTGCATTTCTCCACCCCTTCTCTGTCTTGATTAGTCGTAGTACTACTAGTTACTTCCCTTCCTCCAGGGGAATTCACCAAGGATGTCCTCTCTCCCCCTTCCTGTTCTCTCTCTCTCTCTCTCTCTCTCTCTAAGTCCTCTCCAGATCCATTCATTCTAAAACGGACATTCGTATCATCTCCCCCTCCCTATATGCAATCTCACTCATCTTGCCTTCACTGATGACATTATGATATTCTCCAGGTCTGATCCCTCCTCCATTATGTCAATTATGTCTGCCTTGCATCTCTTCGAAATCCATCTTTGGTCTCTCCATCAACCTTCTTGAATCTCATCTCTTTATTGCTGGTGTTCTGATGCCTCCAGATATAGCCTCCTCCTCTTAATTGGCTTGCTCCCTTCTGATCAAATACCTTAGTCTTCCCCTCATTTCCTCCAAGTCGTCTACCCGCTATTGTTCCCCCTTACTTGATCTTATGAAAAAATGGCTTCAACTCTGGAAAGGAAACCTTCTTTTTATGTTGGGCTACTTGTGCTCGTCAAATCAGTTCTCTGATCTTGCTTCCTTTATGTGGTCGGGCATCTTTACTATCCTGTAGTCCATCATCAAGGCGGTTGAATCACTTTTTTGTTCCTTCCTCTAGAAAGGAGTTGAATCTGCCAAATTCCTTCATCCCATCAAATGGTCCTTTGTTTGCCTTCCAAAAGTGGAGGGAGGTCTGGGCCTTCGTGGGATTAAGGATGCCAATTTTGTGGGCATTCTCAAGCATATTTGGAAGCTGACCTCTAAGCATAAGAGTGGGTCTCCTGGGTTTACTCCTCCCTCTTGCGTAAGATTTTGATTGTCTCTTCCTCCCTGATGCCTCTTGGGTGTGGCGCAACATCCTTTTAGCGAGACCTTTAGTTCTTTGCACCATCTCGATAGGAGATGGCCACTCTACCTCCCTTTGACTTGATCCCTGGCATTCTGCAGGCATTCTTCTTTCCCTGGTCTCAGCCAGATATATTTATTCTTTTAGCCTCCCTGGAGATTCCCCAATTGCTTCCATCCTTTCCAATGGCACCTGTGTCCACCCCCTCCTCTCTCTCATTTCTGATCTGCTCTTCCCCCCGTCCCCCCTGGCCATCGTGGAAGAGGTGATCGATTCCTTTGGTCCCTCTCCTCGACCGGCCGCTTTAGCTCCCCTTCTGCTTGGGATCTTGTTAGATCTAGAGGCCCTTCAGTTCAGTGGGGTAACACTATTTGGTTCAAAGGTCACATCCCCCGCCACTCCTTCACTACTTGGTGTGCTCTCTCCAACTGTCTTCCTACCCAGTCTTTCTTAATCTATAGGCATGTTCAGGTTCCTTCTGCTTGCTGCCTTTGTTGGAATAGTTCTGAAGATGTTAATCACCTTTTCTTCTTATGCCCATTTGCCTCTTCCATATGAAAACGTGTCCTTCGGTTTTGTTGGCCTTCCAAGAGGCCTGTCCATTCCCTTAGGCATGAATGGATCTGGGTTGACATAACTTTTGTTGGTAGCACTATTTGTGACTCTGAAAGCAAACTTGCTTTCTTGTGCCACCATCAATCACATTTGGATGGAGCGGAACCTCCGAAGATGGACTACCAACTCTGAATCTATATGATTTGGAATTCCATCTTCTTCGATGTTGGTTCCAAGCTTTCTGTGCTTTCCTAGTGTGCCCTGTAAGGGATTCCCCGAGGAACAGGCTCATTGTTGTTTCCTGGGGTTTGCCCTCTTTCCTTTTGATCCCCCTCCGACAGCTGTTTGGCTTTTGCCTTTTGCCCCCCGCTTTGTTGTAGCTTTGGCTGTGTAGCAATGTTCTCCACCCCCCCTTTCTTCTCCTCCCCGCTTTTGTTTCCCTTGTTCTTTTGTTAATATATTATTTATTCACCCCACCCCCCAAAAAAAAAAAAGAAAACCCCCCCCCCAAAAAAAAAAAGAAAAGAAAATTGGCATGTGCCCTTTTTTCTTCATTTTCTTCACTTGCCATGTCTCAGCAGGTTCCTCATTGAATGCTATTTGTATTGATGAGCTTTCTTTCTCAATCAGTAAAAACAGCACCTAGTGTAGCCGATGCTGCCATGGGAAGGATTGCTCAGGGAACCAAAGTTATAGCAGAAGGTGGTTATGAGAAAATCTTCAGACAGACCTTTGAGACTGTTCCTGAGGAGCAACTGAAAAACTCTTATGCATGCTACTTATCCACATCGGCTGGTCCAGTTATGGGAATTTTATATCTCTCCACGTCGAAGCTTGCATTTTGCAGTGACAGTCCTCTTTCGTACAAAATTGGAGATCAAACTGCGTGGAGCTATTATAAGGTATTTTAGTTTTGTGTGTGGGGAAGAATTCTTTTTTCATTCTAAGCTTGATTAACTCGTAGGAGATTAGTGGTAACAATACTTTTTACATACTAAGCTTTTATCACTTGCAGGAATGGTTCTGACCTATACTTAATGTGGTTCTAATCTTCTAGGGCATTAGGGTTTAGAAACTAATAGAAACTTCCAGAATTGCAAGAAAGTAGGAACCGGATTAAAAGAAAATAACACAGAATCAAAGAATTTGATATGATTGAAAATCCGGTCAAATACTATTCTAATATAGACATACCAAAGTTTCACCAAGATCAGATGGCCTGATTCTAAGATCTGACAGAATTCCATCCAAATAAGGAATCTCGTAACAGAATTATAGAACCAGAATAAGAGAATTTAAATAACTGAACAACCAAAAATCAGAATTAAACCCAAAGCTGGTAAAAGGCTTAGAATATTTAGGTAAATATTGTATCAGAATATCAAGTACATCCAATGGTTGGATCATCAGTTAATGAAGAATCCTAGTGGAGATAGGATAAGTCTGGCGTACCCAGTGCACAAGGCTCCGGCCACGTTTGGGGAGGGTCATAATGTATGCAGTCTTACCCTTGCTTTGCGGAGAGGCAGTTTCACAATTGAGGATTGACAGCAGAAACAGAAATTGTATTTCAGCATGTTAGAAAGATAATGAAGATGAAAGGAAAGCAGATATGACATGGGGTTCACCATCCTAGGCCTAGGCTGGAATCACAGCCAGCCCACCTGCTGAATCACCACGGTGCTTGAGGAAGCAAAGCTTTCTTCCATTATAAAAATCATATTGGCTTTCTAAAGCCTTTCATCTTTAAATGGAAACTGAAAAACAGAACTACAGTAGGAAAGAAGTGAAAACAAAAATATAGGAAACATCCTGTAATTGGAGTTCTTCCTATATAAAACTCTATCTTAACTAAATAGGTATAATAGGTGTCTCACAAGGTTAAAACTTAAAACTCTTTCCAAAGTAAGGAAAAGAGTTTTATTCATGCAAGATTCTATCTTATCCATAGTTGTCAAGGCATCGCCTAGGTGACGACTAGGCGTCCAGGCGATTTGCCTGGTGCCTAGACGACAGTCGCCTTATTGCACTACATGCCGCCTTGTGTTTTGGCACTTATTTATGCCAAAATACTTAAGATATTATTCATAAATAAGCAAATACCCCCTATTTGAATCCAATAAAAATAGTTTAAAAATAAAATTCTAAAAGGATAAAAAGTCAACCCCCCAGTCCAAGAAGAAAAACTAGATTTTGGTTATAGGGGCGATTTTCAACTTTTAAATGCTGGAGTTTTTCTTAATTATGAAAATTTTATAAATTCTATCATGTTAAAACATTGCTAAAAACCAAAAGTCCTGTAAAATAAATTTTTTTTTTTGATATCCATAAAATTATTTTCATTCATGCGATTTTAATAGCATTCGCGCACTTAAAAATAAGTTTGACCAGAGCATAACTTTGTCATTACAACTCAAATTTAAGTAATCTTAGACTTGTTGGAAAGCTGGTCTTATATTATTATTGATACAAAAAGTCTCATGTAAAAATAATATCATTTGATCAGTCAAACTTATTATAGAACCAAAGCATTTCTCAAAATTTTGATTTTTTATAACTTAATATGACTTAATGTTAATTTTTTATGATTTAATATGGCTAAATGTTGATTTTTAATAACTTGATGTTGCTTAATCTTGATTTTTTATGATACAAGGTATATATAGCTTACTAAATAATGCTAGAAAATAGGAAAAATAAAAAATAACAATTGGTCGCCTTCTCGCCTAAGCGCTTAGACAACCCTCCACCGCCTTGGTTCGCCTTGGCGCCGTGACAACTATGATCTTATCCATCACAACCAAGTAAAATAAAAATGAAAAAATTACCAGATTATCCAATATTGGGTTTCAGTTTACAAAATAACCCACGTAATAAGTGAACAAAACTAACCAAATTGACTTTGGGTATTACAAGACTACCCAAAACAGTGCACCTCCCACACTACCTACCTTTTTTTGAAATTTTTATCCCCTTCTTCATCTCGATCCCTCTTCTTTACCACATGATATCTTTGACAAGGAAAAGCAAAACGCTGCAACCCTCATCGATCCGTTGATTTTATGATGTGATAATTTTCCCTCACCATTGGGTTTCTAGCCTCTATTTTTCCCATCTCTTCCTCCTCCGGGACTGCAACCCTCATTGGCAGTTTCGCATGATTGCGAGTTATCATCTCGATGGTGTCACAACAGGTATCCTTCTCTCTGCCTGCAATGGTTCGATTTCAGGATGCCTCTCCAACAATGAGTTTGAAAAAACAATGAATGTTCAAAGCCAAAATTTAATTGCAGATTACATGACAGTGGCATTGTGAATTAAATCCAAGTCATAAACTGAGGATCAGGTGTTGCAATAGGCTCACAATCAAGTTCACGTTGTAGGTTTTCCAGAACTATAACCAAAGGATTTTATAATAAAAAAAAAAGGTCAGATCTGCAGGGGACGATTGATTATTTCGTTACGGGAGGAGGTAGGACCTCTCCAGCTAGATGGGCAGATTTGGATGAGGTGTGGAAAGAGTTGCAGAGAAATTTCATAATCTGCAAAGTTGATCTTGTTGCATTGAGAAACCTCACAACAGCGTCACAAAATCGTCTATTAAAATACAAAACGGAAGATCTGGTTGAGATCGAAGTTGGGTTCAGGAGGTTTCTGGGCACAGCGAAGGAACTAATTAAGAGTAAGAAATGACTACGACAGGGCAAACAGCTTCTACAGTTTACTTTGCCTTGATGATGATGTGAATAGCCAGCATTTTGTGAGGAGACATGAGAGAGGACAACGAATCAAATGAACATCGAAATTACAAAATGATCAAGCCAAATATTTGCGATCTTTCGCTTGTGTTTGAACTTGGAAGTAGGAAGAACTGCTGCATTTTTTGACCTCTCTACCAGAGAGAGAGAGACCGACCGCCATTGCTGCCATGGAGGCGCGGCAGGAGCGTTGTTGTGAGAAAGAAAATGAGAGGCAAGTGGGGTAAAAATGTAAAATGAATCGTATAAGATGAGGGACGGCACTTTTATAGCAATGTTTGTTTTGAGTAAATCTGTTGAAGGAAAGATTGAGTGGGTAGTTTGGTTAACTAAAACTTAATTTTGGGTAATCTTGTAATTTTCCCAATAAAAATCACTTCATAAAATAAAATAACTCAAACTAACCTAAGAAAGTAAATCACGTACTAATACAAAGTTATTACTGTAGAAAGCTTAAATATATTTATAATTCTTTAAATAATTTTATTGAAAAATATTTTAATCCTGTACTGTGTTCTGTTCAATGGAAAAATTCAAAATTCTGAAAATGATCTAAGTGTTGTACTTTTTTTTTTATTATAAATAATATAGCAATTTCGCTTTCCATTTCAAACATTGTGATAAAGGGAAAAAAGAGACTCATATTTCCCAACAAGCAACAGATGAGCCCCTATTTGAGTAAGGCTGATCTACGACCATAGAAGCAAGGGTGCTAGTAGATCAGCTCACAAACTGCACATTAGCACCTGCTCATATAAGGGGGGTTAGTGCTTTTCTTGCTGCGTTAGCGTAATGGTGCTCATAGATTAGCTCAACTGTAGGGTGGTAGAAGACCGGGTTGATTTAGAATCAGCTCATATATATATGCATATGTCGATTGCATGTATTGCATCTTTCATGCCAAGTCATTGGGTGTATAAAAGGGAGTGCATCACGATTCATATTTAGGGGGCCCATAGTCGGAAGAAAGAAGGATTAGGGTTAGAGATGAGGGAAGAAGAGAGAAGAGAGGAAAGAAGAAGTGAGAAGATGAGAAAAGAAAGAGAGAAAAAAAAAAAGAGCAACCTAGTACACGAGGCTCTAGCTACTGCGGGGTCTAGGGGGCAAGTTGCACGCAGCCTTACCCCTGCTTCGCAAAAGATGCTATTTCTAGGTTTTTAACCTGTGACCAACATGTTACAATAGTGCAACTTAACCGTTGTGCCACAGGCTCGCCCACTATAAACAATAAGCTCTTCCCACCTACATTAGTTCAAGCCATATTAGGGAAATTACATATGCCTCCCTAGGGAAGCAAAAGAGAAAGAGAGAAAAAGAGAAAATACAACTTAGGACAACATAATAGTAAAGCAGTTCCTAAAGTACCCCTATTACATAACTCTAACACTCCCCATCAAGCTAGAGAATAAATGCCGTACATTCCTAACTTACATAAGAGGGTACTGAACTGGTAAGGAATGAGTCATATGGCGAAGATGTCGATCAATAAAGGGTGTGCAGATGTTTCTGGAATCAATCTTCGCTTTGATGAAATGTTGATCTAGTTCGATGTGCTTTGTCTAATCATATTGTGTTGGGTTATGGGCAATGCTTATAGTTGTTTTTTTATCACAGTAGAGCTACATAGGTCCTTCAATGTCATACCCCAACTCAAGACCCAACCGTCTCAACCATATGAGTTCGTAAATTCCATGAGCCATTGCCTTGCATTCTACCTCTGCACTAGATCTAGCCACTACAGGCTCTTTCTTGCTGCTCCATGTAACCAAATTACCACCCACAAAAGTGCAATAGCCTGATATAGACAGCTTGTTGGAGATAGATCCAGACCAATTGGAATCGGGGAAGCCTTCTATCCTCCAGTGGTTGTTCTTGGTATACAATAGTCATTTTCCTGGAGAAGATATCAAGTATATGAGGATACAGTACACAACATCCAAGTTCCAACTCTTGGGGGCATGCATAAACTGGCTCACTACTTCTACTGCATTAGTAATGTCTGGGTGAGTCAAAGACAAATTGATAAGCTTCACCATTAGCCTTTGGTATTTCCTTGCATCAAGGGAAGGACCACAATCTTCTCCTAGCTTGTGACTCTGCTCAATAGGAGAACTTGCCGACTTACAACCCAAAATCTTTTTTTCTTTCAATAGGTCTAACAAAAACTTCCTTTGGCATATATTGATTCCCTTCTTAGACCTTGACACCTCAGTTCCCAAGAAATACTTCAATTGTCTTAGATGTTTGATTTCAAACTGTTTGGCCAAGTAGGTTTTCAGCCTAGCTATCTCATCCTTGTCATCTTCAATCACCACAATATCATCAACATAGACAATTAATGCTGTAATGGTGCCATTACTTCACTAGATAAATGATATGTGATCTACTTAACTCTAGGAATACCCATTCTTCAAAATAGCTTGCCTGAACCTCTCAAACCAAGCCTTTGGTGACTGTTTGAGACCATATAATGCCTTTTTTAGGAACACACCTTTCCTCTAGCGGCCAAAAGTGAAGCCAGGAGGGGGCTGCATATATACGTCCTTCTCTAAGTCACTATGGAGAAAGGCATTCTTCACATCCAACTGATATAATGGGCCAATCAATATTTGCAGCCATAGACAAAAGAAATCTTATCAAGTTATGTTTAGCCACTAATCTTGCCCTTGTACCTTTCAATAGAACCATCTGATCAGTACTTGATTGTGTAGACCCATGGCTGCATCCAACTAGAATTCTCCCTCTGGGAAGATCAACCACTTTCCAAGTACAATTTCTCTCAAGTGCCATCATTTCCTCAGATATGACTTGCTTCCACTTTAGGTCGTATATAGACTCAACAGAGGAAAGAGCAACTGTAAAGGAAACACCTCTAGAAGAAAGAGCATTATAGGAAACAAACTGGGCTATAGGATTAGTGCAACCTCTCCTTGCTTTTCTAACAGCAATAGAGAAGTCTAGTACATAAGGAGGAGAAGGGAGGTTACCTGACTGAGGAAGGTGGAGCTCATGATGTGGATCCAAAGTGGACTCTTGGCAGGTCTTCTTTTCCCTTTTTTTGTACACAGTAGGTTCCTTCTCATTAACAGAACCACACCTAAATGATCACCATATCAACGACATCTACCTCTTTATGTTTCCCAATATCAAGGGTAAAGGAAATAGTAGACAAGGGAGGAAGAAACGAAATGGCATCAATAACCATTTCAATTCCATTGTTCTTCCTTTGAAGAGGATGCTGATGAGAAACAAAGAAAGGCACTGATTCAAGGAAGGTGACATCTTTGGAGAGAAATATCTTGTGAGAAGAGGGTTGGTAACACTTTACATTTGGTAGTGGAAGAATACCCAAGAAAAAGGTATTTGAGAGCCTTAGGATCGATTTTAGTGTGAGAATTTATTAACATCTGCATAACAAACGCAACCAAACACTCTGGGATGGAGAGAAAAACAAAAGTCTGGGAAGACAAGAGTTGAAAGGATTTTTGGACCAAAAATATTTAGTAGGCATGCGGTTGATGAGAAACGCAGTAGCACAAAGAACCTCAGACCAAAATGTTTTAGGGACTTGCATGCCAAAGAGAGGGCTTTTACCGATAAATTACGATTTTTCCTCTTAGCTACCCCATTCTGTTGGGGTGTATCAACACATAAAAGTTGATGGATGATACCATTATCAGTAAAAGAAGTCCTAGAGACCACCATACAGTTGGAAGTTAGGATATTAGGGTTAGAGAGGAAGAGAGTGATAGAAAGGAGCAAAACGTGAGTGAGTTCTTCCCTAATCTCACCTATATTAGATTCAAATAATATTTTAGGAAATTATATATTCCTCCCTAAGGGTGGTGAAGTAGAAATAAAAGAGAATACATATAAGGACAACTTACATTAGGCAATTCTTAAAGTACCCCTATTACATACATTCTAACACTCTGCCTCAAGCTGGAGAATAAATGTCATACATTCACATTTTGCATAAGAGGGTACTGAACTGGTGAGGAATGAGTCCTTTGGTGAAGATGCCTGCCAATTGATCACCTGTCCACACAAAGGGTGTACAAATATTGCCGGAATCAATCTTCTCTTTGATGAAATGCTGGTCTACTTCAATGTGCTTTGTTCTATCATATTGCACTGGGTTGTGAGCAATGCTTATAACTGATTTGTTGTCACAGTAGAGTCTCATAGGTCCTTTAGTGTCATACCCCAACTCGAGAACCAACCGACGCAGCCAAGTGAGTTCACAAACTACATGAGCCATTGATCTATACTCAGCCTTTGCACTTGATCTAGCTACAACCATCTGTTTCTTGCTTTTCCATGTGACCAAGTTACCACCCATGAATGTGTAATAACTAGATATAGATCTCTTATTAGAAATGGATCTAGCCCAATCAGCATCGGAATAGCCTTCTATCCTCAAGTGATTGTTCCTGGCATACAAAAGTCTTTTTCTTGGAGAGGACTTCAAGTATTTGAGGATATGGTACATAGCATCCAAGTGCCCATTCTTGGGTGCATACATAAACTTGCTCACTACTGCCACTGTATAAGAAATGTATGGGCGAGTCAGAGATAGATAAATCAGCTTCCCCACTAGCCTCTAGTATTTCCCTGAATCAGCAAAGTAATGGCTGCAATCTTCTCTTAGCTTATGATTCTGCTCAATAGGAGAACTTACCGGTTTACAACCCAGCATTCTTGTTTCTTTCAACAGATCTAGAACAAATTTCCTTTGGCATACATTGATTCCCTTCTTAGACCTTGACACTTCAATACCCAAGAAATATTTCAAGTATCCTAGATATTTGATCTCAAACTATTTGGCCAGATAAGCTTTCAGTCTAAATATCTCCTCATTGTTATCTTTAGTTACCACGATATCATTAAGATACATAATCAATGCTGTGATGGTGCCATTACCGCTTCGGGTAAATAATGTGTGGCCTGCTTGACTCTGGGAATATCCAGGTTTCAAAATGGCCTGTCCGAACCTCTCAAACCAAGCCTTTGGTGACTGCTTCAGACCAAAAAATGCCTTCTTTAGGAGATACCTTACCATCGGCTGCTGGAAACTTGAAGCTAGGAAGGGGCTGCATATACACTTCCTCCTCCAAATCTCAATGGAGGAAGGCATTCTTTCCATCCAACTGATATAAGGGCCAATCTCTATTTACTACCACAGATAAAAGAACTCTTATAGAGTTTTGTTTGGCCACAGGAGCAAAGGTCTCCTCATAATCAATTCCATACACCTGACTATACCCTTTGGCCACCAGTCTTACCTTGTACCTCTTAATAACACCATTTGATCGGTACTTGATCGTAACAAACCCATCTGCATCCAGCTAGGATTCTCTCCCTGGGAAAGTCAACTGGTTTGTAGGTACAGTTCATCTCAAGAGCCATCATTTCCTCTGACATGGCTTGTTTCCACTTAGGGTTTGACATGACCTCAGTAATAGTTTTGGGAATAGAAGTAGAAGAAAGAGCAGTTGTAAGAGCAATACCTATAGGAGAGAGAGAGCATCATAGGAAACAAACTGGGCTATAGGATTAGTACAAGCTCTCTTACCCTTTCGAACAACAATAGGGAGGTATAACTCAGATGGAAAAGAAATCTTACCTGAATGAGGAGGATGAAACTTAGGATGTGGATCCAAAGAGGACTCTTGGCAAGTCTTCATATTCCTTTGTGTACACAATATTAGGTGCCTTCTCTGTACAAGGCCCACCAGTATCAATAATATCCAGATCGTCAACATCATCCACCTCTTTATGTTTCCCAATATCGAAAGAGAAAGGAGTAAGAGGCAAAGGAGTAAGAAATGGAAGAGCATCAACATCCTTTTCACTTGCACTTTTATTCTCCTCCTAAAGAGGATGCTGATGAGAAGCAAAGAAAGGCACAAACTCAAGGAAGGTGACATCTTTGGAAAGAAATCGCCTACGAGATGAAGGGTGATAATACTTGTAGACTTTGGTGATGGAAGAATACCTAAGGAAGAGGCATTTGAGAGCCTTGGGATCGAGTTTGGTGCGGGAGGATTTGTTAACATACACATAACAAACACAACCACCCTGGGAGGTAGAGTGGAAGAAGAAGACTGAGGAGACAAGAGTGCAACTAGGTTTTGAGACCCAATAATTTTTGTAGGCATGTGATTGATGAGGAAAACCGCAGCAAGAACGACTTCAGACCAAAAGGTTTTAGGAACATGCATACCAAATAAAAGACTTTTACAGACTTCTAACAAATGACGATTTTTCCTCTCAACTACCTCATTTTGTTGGGGGGTATCAACACAAGCAAGCTAATGGATAATGCCATTGTCAGTAAAAAAGTCTTGTAAACCACCATACATGTACTCCCCCATTTATCAGACCAGACTATTTTGATCCTGGTTTCAAACTGGGTATGGACCATTTTATAGAAGTTTTTGAAGGTATCATAAACATCACTCTTGTGCTTCATAACAATGGTCCAAGTATAATGAGAAGATCATCAACAAAAGAAACAAAACAACGACGGCCAAACAGGGAGGTCGTGGGACAAGGTCCCCAAACATCAGTATGCATAATGTGAAAAGAAACAACAGATCTATTACTATGATAAGGATAAAATGAACAACAATGTTTAGCAAAAGTACATAGTTCATAATGAAATACATGAGAAGAAGAAAAAGATGTAAACAAGTGAGGTGACTGTTTCCTCATAACAACAAAAGAGGGATGTTCCAAAGGTTAATGCCAAAGCATCACAGAGTCTATAGAACTAGCATCACTACAACCACATGTATAGGTTTGTGGTGTAGTAAAAAAAGGTAACTACAGCTCAAGACGATATAGGCCGCCATCTTCACATCCACTGTCAATAATCCTCTTCGTCACCAAATCCTGAAAGAGGCAATAAGAAGGAAAAAATGTGATACAACAATTTAAGGTTTTGGTTAAAGTGCTCACAGACAATAGATTTAAGGTAAGGTTAGGAACATAAAGGATAGAGGCAAATGAAAAGGAAGAGGTGACAAGGATTACTGCCTTTACTAGAGATAGAGAAGGTACCATCAGTTGAATGGGACGTACCAGTCATGTGGTCAGTAGCACTAGAGTGAATGACCCACGACGAAGCTGTGGAAGGTGCAGAGGTGGTGACATGCATACCGGAAGTTGAGGTATCCTATGAGGTAGATGGGCTATCAAGCTGAGACATAAATTGGCGAAGCACTACAATATCATCCCTAGAGAAGGAGCTGGTATTTGCTTGTGGGAGGCCTCTAGTATCGGTCTCTGCCATAGTAGCATGGGCTGTAGCCCCTCCTCTGTGGCCACCACGTGTATTAGGATGGCCATAAAGGACCCAACACCTCTCTCGAGTGTGGCCAGGTTTCCTACAATGATTACACTGTCGTCTATCTCTGTCATCTCCACGAGATGGGTTTCCTACAATGATTACACTGTCGTCTATCTCTGTCATCTCCACGAGATGGCCCTTGGCCTTGGCCACCTCCACGCCATTCTCTGTGGGTAGTGGAAGACAGGGCAGAGCACTCAAGTGAAGGTGTAGAATCTATGGCACCCCTCCTGGTCTCCTCGTTCAGGAGGTAGCTACACACCTCATCAAGGGATGAAAGAGGTGACCGACCCAAAATCTATATCTTGATTTGCTCATAGTCTGAATTCAGCCCACCTAGAAGAATCAGAACACACTCTTTTTTAAGAGATTTATAGACCTTGGCTTCATCATTGGGATTGGTCAAATGAAGATCTCGATAATGATTATACTCCTCCCAGAGTCCTATAACAGTGTTATAGTAGTCAGAAATGGACTTGGTCCCCTACTTTATGGAGAGAGCCTACTGAAGGAGTTGGTAGACCTTCATCGAGTCACCTACCCTGTCATAGGTCTTAGAGACACTATCTCAAATATCTTTAGCAGTTTCCTTCCTTACAAATCTCCTACCTATCTCAGGTTTATAGAGAAAAGTAGCCAAGTCGTAACCGTAGAGTTTGCAGTTTCCCATTTCTGATACCCTGGGACTGCAGCAGCAGGAGCCTTGATAGCCCCAATAATATACCCTAACTTCCCTCTACTCTGCAAGGATAGCTTCATAGAATGTGACCAATCCAAGTAGTTGGTATTATCCAACTTCACAAGAGAAATCTGAGTGTTAGGATTGTCAAAATCAATCGAACTGGGGTTGATACTACTCGACCCACCCGATGTAGCTTCCGTGAGGATGTAAGGATGCCCCCTAAAAAAATTCCAAATGGAGATCCAAACCAAAGGGGAACAGAAGCCAAAAAAAAAAAAAAACTGCTTCTCGGGACCCCCAAAAAAAAAAATCCAGTAAGCTAATGGAGCATGAAATCTTGATAGAACATCAATAAGACTCACTTCTATCCATGAAGCTTTATCCCAACAGTATAAACAAACATTATAGTGCCAAGTACATCCATCACAAGTAACCAAATCATATAGTTCTTACTATTATAAACTAAAAAAGGGTTCACAACGACTGAAAACTGATACTTGGGCACTTGGAGGAGAATGATTCTCCAAGGTAGACACCAAGGTTTTGAGGGGTCAAAGGATAGCCTTAGGCGACTCTATCCAGCCCGGTCACCAGCCCAACCGAAATTTAAGGAGAGAGAAAAAGGAGGTTGATTCCCAGGCTGGCGGTAAAGCTGGGAATGACTTCAACTTGCTATGTGGGCTTCAAACAGCCCTTGTAGACCTTCAATCACTCTCCAAGAACCTTCAACTTGCTTCTAGAACACCATCAAGTCTTCTTTTTGAATCTTTTTACATAGTATGGCCTCTATTGAACCCTAGAAAGAAAAAAAAGAGTGTAATAGAAACTCAAAGAATGAGTAGGAGAAACCTTGGTTGAATCTCAAACCCCTTTAGCTCTGATACCAAGTTAGTATTTATGATATTAAGGTTAGAGAGGAAGAAGATGAAGAGAAGAGAGGTAGGGAGAAGAAGGAGAGAAGTTGACAGAAGAGACTGATAGAATGGAGCAAAACGTGGGTGAGTTCTTCACTCATCTCACCTATATTAGATTCAAATAATACTTTAGGAAATTACATATTCCTTCCTAAGGGAGGTGAAAGAGAAATAAAAGAAAATACATATAAGGATAACTCAACATAAGACACTTCCTAAAGTACCCCTATTACATACATTCTAACATATACATGTACTCCCCCCTTTATCAGACTGGACAATTTTGATCTTGGTTTCAAACTGGGTATGGACCATTTGATAAAAGTTTTTAAAGGTATCATAAACATCACTTTTATGTTTGACAAGAATGGTCCAAGTTCTACAAGAAAAATGATTAATAAATAAAGCAAAACAACGATGGCCAAACAAGGAGGTAGTACGACAGGTCCCCAAAAATTAGTATGCACAATATGAAGGGGAATTGCAGGTCTATTACCATGATAGGGATGTAACGAATGACAATGTTTAGCAAAAGTATATAGCTCACAATGAAATATATGAGAAGAAGGAAATATGTAAATAAATGTGGTAATTTTTTCCTTATAATAGTATAAGAGGGATGTCCCAAATGTTGATGCTAAAGCATCACAGAGTCCACAAAACTAAATCACGACGTCCCCATAGGATTTTGTGGTGTAGTAAAAAAAAATGATTGAGGCTCAAGGCGGTAAAGTCCACTGGCGAGGCACCGCCATGTGGCTTTTATCTTCCATAGGGTTTCCAACGATGTTTTCTCCTACAAACATAGGTCTCCAGGGGTAAGATAGGGCCAGAGGACTCCAAGGCGTCAATGGGAGCATCTTTGGCTTCAGTTGTAGCTGTCTTAAGGGCGCAGAGGAAGACTTGTGACCAAATGTTTTGTAGAAGATGCAAAATAGGGGAAACCATTCATAATGAATCATTTGGGAGAAGGAGAACCCCTCTTAATCGTGGATGGCAACAGAGGATGGCAGAGCAACATCAACTTTGATTTCCACAAATTTTGGCAAAGGCCAGACGGTCTTGAAGTCTTGTTATGTGGTCTAAATATAGAAGCTTGCCAATCATTGAGCCGATAATGCTGAGACCTTGAGCACACCAATAGTGGAGAGGGAGGTTTGGTAGGGAGATCCATACCATTATAGATTTGAAATCTACTTTGCGAAGGGATAGATGTTGATTCCATTGTCTAAGAAAATTTGCTTTCTTGCCAACCAACTAGGGGTCACCTTCCAGGGTGTAATTTTTTTCCTCTTCATTTGAGAAGTTGAAGATGAAGATGCCATTGTCTAAAAGAAACAGTGATAGCATGCCTAAAACTTTCGATTGCCGAGAGAGAAGCGTTCACAATAGGGAAAGGGGGGGGGACTTCCCAGGAAATGCCCTATGAGGCAATTCTTCCAATTGGCTATTTTTGATTCCAGCATGCCCACTGGACAGAAGACCAGAGAATCCTTGAAGGGAGTGGGGCTGGGGGAATGAAGGAAAGGGGCAGGCCAACTCGAGAAGGATGGGTGTTGGAAGATGCCACAGAAATCCAGGATTTAGGCGGGAGGGGAGCTGGATGGGGGGGGGGTCAAGGGAGGCTGGTTTCAGGTTAAGAGTGGTGTGGGTAAAGGAGGATGGGGAAGAGGGTTACTGGTGGTGGAAGCCACCAGAGAGGAAAGGGACATCAGTGTTTAAGGTGGGGGGGGCAGGGTAGGAGAGAGAACCTTCCCATATAGTTTAATCATCTACCGCTTGGTAATTATTCTGACATTCGGTAGCATGTATCTCGAGGATAATGATCGAACTATAACTCCATGAGTGCGGAGAATGGCCTAGCTTATTGTTGTTGTCAGAGGAATCTGTCTGTGTTGAGGCTTATCCCTTAATGGGTAAGACAATATCAGAAATGAACCCTCTTGTTTCACCTTGATGGTGATCTATGCACCATCATGTAAGAGACCAGCCTTAACGCCGCCATGGTCACCCTAAAAGCACATCACAATGTGCTAGGGGCTGACTAGGTTAGCCACCTGGTAGTGAAGTGGACCAGACTGTAGGTTAACTCATACGACTGCATCGACCCCTCTTTTCTAGCACTAATCCCAAAACCTTGCACATAAATTGTCTTGATAAGTTGCTTTTGTGGGAGATTAAGTGCCCAAACCAGGTTTGTGAAGATGACGTTGACTTTGCTCCCTTGTCGAAAATTGTATGCGTTGCAATAGAGTCGTCATCCTGTAGTTGGGTTGGCTTCAATCTCGTCATATCAGTGTTGTCTTCTGGACCAGGAGGACAATGTTTATAAACCTCTATGTCATCCTTGTTATTGATACTGTCAATAGTGTCTTAACCATGGTCACATAATGGGTTTGTCGGGACACTAGTTGCCGAAGTGATCTTTATCACCACAATTGCGACATAATATTTTTTAGCCACTCACTACCCTTGGGACCTCTACCTTTTCTTTTTCTTCTACTTGACAGGACTCAACTTTCCTTTTTTCTAATCTTAGGTGTAGGCCTGTAAGTTGAAGAAGTCTTCAGCATGTCCTTCAAGTAGTTGTAGTTTTCTTCGGTTGTCTTAGCATATGTAGCTGCGACATCTACTGTCTAAAAATCCCTATTAGAAAACTTTAATGAGATTTATGTATTTAGTCCACTGATGTACCTTAACACTTGTTTGCTGAGCTCTTAAAGTCTAGCATCTGAAGGACAATTTGTGGAACTCCATGGTGCAGGTATCTAATATCTAGATCTTTACTGTCTTAGTGAAAATTGACTATCTTGTGGAAGAGCATCTTCTCAAAATTAGGAGGAACAAATTTTTTGTTCCATAGCTGTTTCATAGCTTCCCACTTTGTGACAGGTTCCAGTCTCCTGATAAGTTTTGATTGTAGGACCTCATCCCCCCACAAACATCCATATCCAATGAATTTAGTGAGGATTAGCTCACACTTCTTGTCATCTGAAAAGTGCTTGTAGACGAAAATTCTCTCTGCTTTAGTCAACTAGTCAAGAAAATCCTTGGGTCTTTTCTCGCAGTCTATAGCTGAAACCTCAACCTTGATGCCATAATTTCCTTGTTTGAGAACTACAGAGTGATGTTGTGGGGAATTACTGGCTTAATGGCGGTCTTGGAGGCGTATCTCTTCTATAGAGTGATACCAAACTGGGGAAATGTTATAGATGTCCTTGCTTAGTCTCTTTTGTTGATATTTAGGCTCTCCAAAATTAAATCCATTTTGGAATTGAGAGTTGCTATGGCTGCGGAATTCTCTTGACATCTTTTTTTATTTTTTATTTTTCTCTTAACGAGTAATCATGAATTCTGATGTTATTAATTTAATAGTTTGAGGAAATGCATACCTTGATTGCGTCACACCTCTACTGGTCTCTGTAGCCTTTTGTAGTCCAGACTCTGAAGGTCTCTTAATATGTTGATAAATGTTTGTCTAGTGTTTTAAGCACTTACTCAACACAGGGTGAAGCGAGCTTAAAAACCATTTACTTCATCTTCAAGTGGTTTCGTTTTACTCTCTTTGATGGATCGTCCTCCTCATAATAAAGATATAGAAGCAAGGCCTGACCCCTAAGCCCTCTATATAAATTAGAATTAACACTCAAAAAACAAGCATCAGATTCTCAAATAGAAGTGAGTCCTTAGAAACTACAAGAAAATTTGGCTTTGATGCCAATTTATGCAATCGTGGGTCAGAAAACCCTACTTTAGGATCATTGTGGGCCACAAGAATGAAAAATATTGCAATTTAAAAATATAGTGGTAGTTTCATAAATAAGTTAAATTTCAAGACCTTTCAATAAATGGGAAACAAGGACTTACTAATAATTAAAGTTGAAGGAGAGACGGATTGTACGTAGACATGGAAGAAAGAGTGGAGAAGAGGAAAGAGAGAATCAACGGTCGACCAAACCTGGTCATTGACCCACGACCGTGAAGGTAATTCAAATCCAACATTTTCATTTGATTCTAATCAGAAATTTTGAAGGAGTACATGCATATTTAAGACTTATAACATAACCAAACCTATTCAAACTCAATGACTGAAGTAGAGTTTGAATCGAAACTCCGCAATTGTATCCTATGACTCAATTAATATAAATAAAATAATAAAATAAAATTACAAAAATAACCCCTGATTAACCTTAGTGAACCAAGCAACTGCAAACTACCCATATTCTAATTGGCAAAGATGATATAGCGAGTTGATGATTAGCTTTTTTATTTTGGGTTTCATACTATGAATACTCTATATATATAACCTGAAAAGATTGGCATCTACCGTGCCACCACATTTATTTTCTTCTCTCACAATTCGTATATATGGGGGTTCCACATTGTTAGGGAGGAGAGCGAATGTGCGAGGGCATGTACTACCAGCAGTGTGTACATCATTTCCCAGTTATATGTTCTTTCACAAAATTATGTTCGTCTGTCAAAGCTATTTTAACGAAGTGTTAGGTGCTTAGTTATGATACTTTAGGCTGCTGTGTCAATCGTTGGGTTGGGTTGGATTTGGCTTTGGTGTCATTTCTTAATGTGCAACCTAAGAGGGATTGATTTTAGTAACAGACACAGGGCATAAAGCCAATTTTATTCATTGACCTTCATTGTAGTTTACCTGTGATATGATTTTAAGCAATGAGACTAGAAGAGAGGGAGGGGGGGGGGAGCGGAGGGTAAATGCCAAGTTTGAACCATGGAGTAATGTTTGGGATCAAATGAAGACATTTGTGGTCATCTGGATGGATATAAATGCTGTAAAGTAAAAACATTTTAAGAAATACCAATAGCGCATAACAAAAACTAGTAATGTTTCAGATGGTTGTTAAAAAGGTATTTACTCAACCATATTTTTCTACAAAAACTAGGGGATCTGGTTGACACTTTTTAGTTACTTTTTTTATTTTGTATTTTGAGTTTCTTACAAAATTTTAGTTACTAGATTTATCAAGTATATTGAGTTTGTTACACAATAACTCTTTGCATTATATTAATGACGAAGATCTGTAATCGCTCCTTTTTGTTAGCTTGATTTAATCATCTACAGGTTTGAGATTGAAGATGATGTTGCAACAAAAATTCGTGGGTTGAATGAAGCAGAGAAGAGCTTTTGGAATGCTAAGTGATAGCATATACCATTAAAATTGAACAAAAACTTTGAAAGAAGTTCATAAGATCGATCGCCCTCGCTTTCTGGAGCAGAATGAATGACAAAACAAAAAATGCAATAGAAAAAATAAGTGCAGCTTAGATGTGAAGGAAAGTGCCCAGATTATTGTTTATAATTGGTGCATTTGCTTGAAAGTTGACTAAGATGGCTCAGTCATCTACAAGGATAACCATGGGCTGCACTGGTGAGCAGTAATAGGGTTTCAAGTTTAAGGAAGGACAAAAAGAAGGCCAGAAATAACTTGTCTGAAGCAGTGAGAGAGCATACTGTGCTTACAACTTAATGAAATATTGATGTTTGGGGGGGGGGGGAGTTCCCATCAGGCAACAATGGTTCCGCCTGACCCTACTCAAGCATGCATATTATGTCAGTGAAGACTTGGTGTGAAGCCTTGGAGACGAAGTACCCGGGGCTAGGGTGAGCTGAGGGGGGACAGCATAAGTGAGCGAATGTGTGTAAGCCCAGTCAAACATGACTGTTCTAGGCGGGGCGGGCCACCCACCTTTGTTTTGCTGCATATGTCTTGGAGAGACCTGATTGTAGTCAGTTCTACCTCTATCAATAGCCAACAATATCACAGTAAGAGGAATGAGTCCACAATAGCTACGCTTACTAGGGGCAATACAATTGCTTTGGAGATCTCATGCATTCTATAATGGTTGGGCTGGCAATGGGCTGGGTTAAGTCCAGGTCTGCACAATCTTAACCTGACCCAATTGCTAATGAGGTTCAACCTCCCTAAGGAACTGAAAAAAGGAGTTTTGCCATGGAAAAGCCTGATAATTTAGTCACTAATGCAGTCTTTTTTGAGAATGTGCCACTTAATAATAATACAAACCATTCAAAGGGGATTTTTAAGCTCTTGATTATACATGGAAAGTCTATTTAGAAAGCCATGTATCTATGAATTCGTTTGTTGACATACTGCACTAACATGACAAGGCTATAGTTTCCATTCCACTTATCCTCTGATCTGAAAGAAGGGGGGGGGGACTTGGGAGGAATATGAGATGATACAGCAATAATGGGCTGTATCTTGATTTCGTTTCATTTTATGCAAGTTACTTTTCTTCACTTCTTCCTTGCAGATTATGATTTTATATCTGAAAGTGTAGATTTCCCACAATAATCACACTAACAAGTTCTTCCATGCTTCTTTTCATTCATAGATACTTATCCCTTTGCATCAGCTTAAAGCAATTAATCCTTCAGCAAGCAAAGCCAAACCGGCTGAGAAATACATCCAAATTACCTCTGTTGACAACCATGAGTTTTGGTTCATGGGTTTTGTAAACTATGATGGTGCTGTTATCAACTTGCAAGACACTTTGCAGGGCTGCAACTTACAATCTGTGTGACAGCTATATACTCTGGGGGTATGTGCCACATGCTGTTGAGATTTTATTGGATGTTGATATTTTTTGTGCTGAAAACTGAACATATATTGAGAAAAGAAAAACTGCTGTATGGTGCTCTGTTTTGATTAATCCGTCTGGTTTCTCTTGTCATGAGCTTAGCATCTGTACTTTCTTTTTGTGATACAGTTTGCATATAGATAGAATCCTTCGTGTATATTTTCTTTCCGCTTACATGTGATTGCTCATACCACTGGTTCACAAGGGAATAACTGATGAAATTCTTTGATATATTCTATCTGAGTTGAAACAATTTTGAGAGAACATGAATAATATAAGGGCCAACATTTGGTGTTCCTTCTCTCAATGTCCTCTTCCCATTCATCTGCTGAAGTATTAGAAAACCTGGGTGGCCATTTGAGATGTCTATGGTGGCCTCCATGGAATTACATCTAACATAATCTCTGTTAAATTACGATCATGATAGGGTGGAGATAACCTGCAAACCAAAGTCAAGGACTTTCCTGCTTTACTGGAGTCTATTGTACCTGCTGGTTTTGAAAAGACCCATCATATGTGCCCTTCATTGTGACAAAACCCCTCCTATTCAAGCTGGCCTTGGCTATTTCCTTTGATCTAAGTTGCCTTCTCCATCACAGCATTCAATCCATATATCTCACAACAGGACACACGATTGACGTGAGAAAGAAAGTTCATGTTGGTTCCACAAACCATCACCCTTGTTGGTTACAAGTTTCTCAGACATTCGGGAAATGGCATTTCAATTAAGTTGTCTAAGCTTCATTGCGTGTTCATTCATTCGTTCATTATAGTAAATACATCAGGACAGACAATGCAATTTTTTAGTGTAGAAGATTCAGAGTTCTATCCAGAGAGGGTGGAAACCAAGTTGAAAGGGTACCAAGGTTTCTATTCCCCGATGGTTTCACAAAGATGCTGATACTTAATACACCCCTAGAGGCTTCTTAACAATTTTTGAAATGGCTTAACAATTTTCATTCACCTTTACTCATTTGGGGCTAAAAGTTTTCCAATCACATAGACTTAGGTCCTCTATCAACCTACTATTTTCTGATATTGACCCATGAAACAATGAGCCACTACTGATCATTTAAAAACTGACTGCCACGGTTCCTGAAGTTGAACACATGATTGGGTCTTTCTTTTGATCATTACACTACTGAAAGCATGAGTTCTTATGACTTTAGTCATTTAATGGATCATTTAGTCCAAGATAGAGTGGGATTACTTTATGATTGGATTATGATTTGTGTAGCTGACCTTTATTAAGTGGGCTCAGGCTTTCGGTTCAGTTGACTAAACATCCAAGCCCTTTTTTTTGGATGAATAAAAAATTCATTACTAAGCAGAGGAAATAATATACAGGGGCAAAGAGAAAGAGAGAGGGGGGGTAGCCCTTTCTTAAGCTAGAGTGTGAAGCTTAATTTTAAAATAGGGCGGAGTAGTCAGTTGTGTGCATTAGATTTTCAGTAACTAGTATCTTGCATTTGAACTTGGGCTGAGAACTGCTGCTTAATATGGGCTGGGTTCGCTCAGATTCCTTGACATGGTCCACTATATCTGGTCCGTATTTACCTACCCAAAAGTCAATTACAATGATTGGAGCCCCAAGTTGATGCCTATTTACCTAAGAGGTGATTGACTTTTCTCTCCTATATTCTAACAAGGTCAAAGTTTTTTTTCTGGTGTAGAACGAAGAACGTGAAGTGATTTCATGATTGGATTCTTGGATTGTTCTATTATTATTACATTCTCACTCTTATTAATAAAGTTCAAATGATCCTCCCATGTGATCATCCGACAGTTCTTATGTCTATGATGAAGGGATTCCTCCTTATTCATGGGTGACGGAAACTCGATCTTTTTAATAGTACAAATTACTTCAATTAGTTTTTCATATGAAAAATCTTTTCAAACTGCTCTTTGACTTGTGGTAGTCTGACTGGGCCAAAAAAATTGACAGATGGGTAGGGCCGTAGGGGTAACAGGCACAATATAGGTTTAGGAATTGTTTGCTGCTCATGGGCTATGCCTTTTTTAGTTTTTTCAATGCCGCGATACAGTTTATGGGGGAAAAAAACAGTTTATGGGGGGAAAAAAACAAAAGAGCTTTTAGATTAGTCAAACCCATTTAGTTGAAACAAGACTGAGTTGAGTTGGGCTGAGTTGAGAAGAGCTTGTAAATAAATGCATGCCATAAAATGGTTGGAAAATTACATGGAAGGTTTAGAGAGTGGTAGAACACACATTTTACTTGGGCACGCCACATACTACCACTTTCTTTTTTTATTTTATTTTATTATAGTTTTTTTGGTGGTAACTACTTACTACCACTTAGCAGCATATAATAATGAGCCCCATTTAAATTTAGTTATATATATACTTTTGATGAAACAAAATCTAAAAATAAAATGTTGGCGAGTATTTATTCACCTATGGTGAATCTTTCCATTCATGGAATTTGACCTTCTAGTTTAACAGAGCAAGGATATTAAAGACCTTCGTCAATAGGAGCGAGAATTAAGGATTAGATTCACTATTTTAGGAGTTCAATCATAGAGTCAAATCATCATGGATAAGAGATTCTCTTCACCTTGTATGATGAAATCTTTGACCTAAAATGTTTACATTTTGTTTTGTTTTTTTTTTTTCTTTTCTTATCATTTACGTACAAACAAATAGATCCATGAATTAAATTTTACATTCTAGTGACTATTGAACATAGTGTGTATATATACACTAAGAGAAAACCTTATAACTCAAATGCAATGGAAAAGAAAAATGAAATGTTCTCATTTTACATGATTCAAACATAGCTTAAGACAAATTATTAGTTGTAACTCAAAAATATAATAGCAAAACCATGTTTGTGAATTTATTCCTACCTTCTCATTTGAGTTTTCCTAGATTGTCAAATGAAACATTTTCTGCATATTATATGGTAAACACTATGTCATTAATTTTACAATTGTAATTGATTTCAGAAATACCATACTCCTGTTTTGCCAGGCATAAAATATCAAAATATCAAAAGCAACACCAATAGTTTCTATTTTCTAAAGATGATACCAATTCTACGAAAAAATCCGAATGGTTAAATTCAGCATAGATAATGGATAAAGATTATTGGAGAACTTATGCCCTTAAAAAGAAATTGAGAGAGAGAGAGAGAGAGAGAGAGAGAGAGAGAGTTCAGTTGTAAATTTCATTTTAGTGGTCATTTCATTTACGGCACATGATCTAAATTTTCATTGAATATATGTACGTATGTGTATACAAGCCAGTTTGCATACACTAACTTGTATGTAAAACAATCAACACATATACCATTAGATAGGAATACTTGATCAACACAAGACTCAAGTATTCCTATCTTAATTATGAAATGGTGCCCATTTTCATAGTGACCATGTATGGAAAGTTTTATCATATACTTTTGAGCTTGATACCTTCTTTTAATTCTTTAATATTTATATTTATAGGAATGCATAAATGGCACTTCTATACGTGTCATAAGAATTCAACACTCTTTTGATTATCCCTTATTTTATTACCAAAAATTCTTTAAGTCAGGATAAAAGAAGGTTTTTTTTTTTTTAAATATTAAAAGTAGCTTTTCATTATATCATTGTTAAAAGTTGTATTGTCGTACACGTTTTTTGAATATACATATGAAATGACATGATTTATTCTCATTGAAAAAAATATGTTATAGTAAAAAAACAAAAAAATAAGATTACAAATTATTTGATATTATAAGAGAATCCTTTTATATTTGAGTTCGGTATGTCGTATACCACATTGAAAGGATTGAAGTGTTTTGCCTATTTAGAATAACGACAACAACATCAAAGCTTAGCCTTATCGCAACTAAAAAGGTCAGCTACATGGATCTACAAGTACTTGAAAAAAAAAAAAAATGCACTTTGGGACATCTCGCTCACTAACAATTGGCAACTCCGGATCAGCCCTCCAGGCAACTCTGTTAGATGTCATACTTGGGTGATTTTCCCTATTTAGAATCTCACCTGGAATTGTGGAATATGAATACCCATCAACCATGGGAATTCCTTCTTGAGGTGGGAGTCCAATCCTATACTCATCTTAAATTATTATTGCATCTTAAATAAAAATTTGTTAAATCCAAAACTGATAGAACTGATGGGCCAAGGTATTATGGGATATAATTTGAGAGACATCAACGTAATAAACAGTGGTTGTCTATTGTTATTTTATTTGTGACCAACACAATCACCGTCAAGTGTTAGGGCAATTGTAACATCACTAACCTTCCTCGAGGTTCATTTCAAACACTTTTTAAGAGCACAAGCAAATTAATTTTTTTATTTGTCTCTTTATCCCTAGATGGCCCTTTAATACCATGCCTCATCCTATATTCCTCATCTCGTATGTTAATAAACTGATGTGAGCAAAAGTGTCACCAAATAATCAGTATTCATTTAGAGGCATCCTACCATTGGTAGCACGTAAGAGTTATTAACTACAACTTAGAATGGAAAAAGTGATTTGTATTTTATTTTATGTAATTTTGTTGTTGTCAACCTGTGATTGATTCTCATCCAACCATGGCTGAAGTGATTCGGGCGTGGTGCATTTCCTATGACAATATTTTTTTTCTTCTTCTCCTACAGATAGAAGGTCATTTGTGTCAGTTTATATTGCTTTATTAGATGTAATATTGCATGTATGTTTTGTTCCCTCATTTAGAGTCCTTCATTTAGATACTGTCATGTTTAAGTGGCATTCCCTTATTTATATATATATATATATATATATATATATACACATTTACCATCATTATTATGTATCAAGCGAGATTTTTTTTATCTGATTGGAAAATTGGGTGATTACCATATGAGAAAAATTCTGATATAGATAGACAAAAGCTGAGACGGAAAATGAAAGAGGTAAATCCAGGTAAAACGAAAATAACCATAAGTAATTATAACAAAATAACAAGAACTATGGTTGTACTAGGAGTAGATCCCCAAACATCTGATGAATGAGATCAATTGGAGAAAATGAAATAGAAGTACTTTGATTATAAGGTAAAGCAAGTTGTTTGGAAAGAATGCAATCTAGTTAGTCAAAATTGTTGATCAAAACATAGCCTAACTTGCCACTAGAAGCCAAAGCATGAACACAAGAGACTGTCACATAACTTAATCAGGAAAGTAATAAGGAGAGAGCGGATTGAATAAAAGTAGCAATGAAGGTGTTGAGAAAGTGTAGTAGTAAAATTCAATCAAGCTCCCTGCATAATTCCTTGGGGCCACCCACCTGAGGTTCACTAGGGCCTAGAAGCTCCCTGTTTGTAGTTGGCCTAAAGTCGGATACCTCTCCTGTCTCCAAAAAAAAAAAAAAAAATCAATCAAGCTATCAACTTACAACCTATCCCAACAATTTCTCTTATACGTGGATTCTGTATAAAAAAGACAGAATGAGAAAATAAAAAATGATGTTATAACCAAGAACACACAATTGACCAACATAAAGTAGGTTGAGCGTTAAATGAGGTATAAGATAGACATCTCAAACTAATAAATGAGGTCTGAAAACCTAACCAGTATGGCCAATGTGAAAGAAGATCCATTGGTAGTTTGAATGAGAGGTAAAGAAGGGGAATCAGTTTTTAAGTAAAGAGAGAGGGTTATGAGATATAATTGGAAGCACTAGAGACAATGAACCAGGAGAAGTTACCTGATCTTGCAAAGAGAGGAGGATGTACCATAATGAGAGAGAACTCGTGGCACCCCAAAAACCAGGATAAAGGAATGGTGACCAAGACCAAACTCAATAAACAAAGACCAATTTTGGTTTAGAGTGATAGCTAGACTGGAACCTAGCGTTAGTGCAAGCTCAAGTAAGCAAATATGCTAGCTCGGGCCGGCATGGGATGAGCTTTGGCCGGCACAGAGGCCAACATTGGCCAGAGCTTATCTGGCACAAACTGGCCTTTGGCCGACGTTGGTTTAAAGCCTAATTTATGTAGATCAGAATGCATTTCATGTGGTTTTTACGAATTTGTAGGAATCTCGTAAGATTCATTTTGGATTCGACCATATCACTTTCTTGCCGCCTAAGGCTTGTACATAGGCTTAATGTAAGACCCTAGGAGGCCTTAGAATATTCTATAACCCTTGGAGATAAAGAAAATCTTTGTCATGGCTTTGGGAGAATATCTTCTTCCATACAAAGCCATATTAACCTGTTCCTTAATTAAGGAAGGATGTCCCACATCAATAGAAACAAAATGGATCTTGTCTTAGATGAAATTAGGGTCTCAAGGCTATAAATACATGACGGGGATTCCACACAATTGAAAAAATTATTATATATTGGGAGATTGATTATGGAAGCATTCGCTGCTACGCTAATTCTGACTTTGAGCTCTCTAAAACCTGAGCCTACGCCACTCCAACCACCAAGATCTCTTCACAAAAGTTGAAATTGTCCCTCTTTTGACCTTCTATTTCAGATATGATATCAAACTCTATATTAACTGTTAGCCTTTAGACTAGCACCAATCCTTGTTTCGCAATAAGGCTAAAGTATAAATGATTAACAAAAGACATGACAAGAAAACACCCCACCAAATTCGTTCCTATCCCTTTTGGATTTGCAAACTAGCCTTTGGACCAATATCATGGAAAGAATTTATCTGTCGATTCGCACTGTTAGTTTTCAAATGAAGGATGCTTGGTGTAGCTTTAGCTAGTTCAAGTAAATTGAGACAAGTGACTCGCCAAGCGGAGGCCCCCAAGGAAGGGGGCCACAAAGCGTCAGGTTGTTTACCGTAATGTCTTACATGATAGGGTGTTTGCGCTGTCCATTTTTGAGCTGGTTGGCCAAACCATTAGGACAAAGTCTTATTCGGAGAGTGGGGGGAATGGGAATGAAGAAACTGCCACATGTTCAGGAGGGGAAGGAATAGGCGTATTGAATGATCCAACCTCTGGGAGACCAGATGAGGGTCCCAGAATAGGGCGATACGGATGCAACAACGCATAAAAGCCAAGACTTTACTTTAAAGAATATATTTTTAAGAAAATGTGGAAACTTTTTGAAGTAATGGAAAGGCTAAGTGTGCATGCTTGTATTTCCAACTGGTAGCATACAATCTCTTTCTTGGGCAAGCTTTCTGCCTACTTCAAATCCTATAGGGGAGCGAGACAAGGCTGCTGCTTCAGTCCCCCTCTCTAAAATTCCTAAAATTTGTCTTATGCAGTTCAATATCAACTCAAACAGTTGTTATACGTGGCCAAAACTAGTTTCATTAGTAACCATCATATGATCTCATTGTTATTAATTATATAATTTAATCACATTTTGTGATGTTGGAATTTACACTAGTCATGAGTTCACAAGCCAGCGGCTCAACCAATGGAAGGACTGAGATGGGAGGGGCATAGGGGACTTTTCCAAGGGTAAGAAGAGTGAGATAGACACAGATCTGGGTATACGGCGGCATACCTAGACTTTCCCTTGTTAAATAATTCTTACAACCAAGCTATTTTGCAAGTTGTAAGCAACTAACCTATAAAATGGTGAGAGTTTTGTAACATAGATAATTTTTTTCTGTGGAGTGAAATAAGAAAATTCTACTAGCAACCATTTTTTTGGGGTGAGAGATGGCAACATTTTCGTGCTCTATACCATTTTAATGAATTGAAGAATGACAACAAAAATCAATGTGAGAATATTTTGAGAATAATCGACAAAAGTATAAAATGATATAAAATAAGTGTATAAGTAGCATGATTCATTGTAATTAACTCATGTATAAGAAACTATGATAAGGAAATATTTGATTATAATAACAAAAAAATAGTAAGCAATGATGTGGCTAGGGTTAAAATCAATTCCCTTAAAGAGAAAAAATAATAAGAAGCTTAAAATACTTTTCAGAGCTGACCACAAACTATAGAATAATTTTGTAGTTCAAGACCAAAAAATCCACATTCAGCAAAAAAAAAAAAAAAAAAAAAAAACCCCTTTTAGTATTAATACAATGAAGTAAAATGGAGTAGTTCTAGGAAACAGATATATTGAAAGTGGCAAAGAGGTTTTAATAAATTCTATTCCCTTTACCATTCTCTAGCTTCTACATACAATTCACATCCTTAAATCAAATGCCAATCACGAAGACTGATAGACAGTAAATCGTGTCTACCTTCAAGAGAATCTGGGTTGTTTATCTTCTCAACCTTTGCAATCTTTTCGATACTATGGATATTCTGTTTGCCATGTCGCTTTGTCTTCTTGATTGTCCTGTATATAAGAGCAAATCAAGTGAATAGAAGGAAATTCATTTTACATTTTAACATGAGTTGATGATGGGATGAACAATGGCAGTACCCTATGAGCAAAAAAGAACCATCAGAAAGATTTCGTTTAGAATATTGCTCAGGTACACCATAAGATTGTGATGAAGACTTAAATTAATAAGCTCCTGTAAAAACACGAAAAATAATAATTGTAGTAGCACAAGGGTTGGGGAGGGAGAATAATACTTTACATCCTAGGAAAAAAAAAAAAAAAAAAACTGGTGATGAAGTGGTATCACGGAATCCATTCATTAGGTTCTGCTGTAATATTCCCATGTTATAAATAGTAGAGAAATTTTTATGGCCCTTGTGAAAGTTGAAGCCGAGTTGCTGAAGAGGCTCTTACCAAAAACCTTAATTGTCTTATTTCCACAAACAAATTCAGTTCTTATAGAGCTTCTCATATCAACAACATGATATGTCATCTCTTATTTGCTGATGATATGCTAGTTTTTTGTCAAAAGGCTTCTAGTTCTACCTTTATAAAGTTGCTACACAATTATGAGAGATATCCAGATTTGCTTTCCAGCCTACATAAAAGTTGTTTTATTATAGTTAAACTGCGTTCTTTAGTTAGGAAAAAAAAAACTTGATTGCCTTTTTGGACTTATTAAGTGAGTTTACTTTTTCGAGTTTTAGTTTCATTTAATTATCATTTTTCTGAAATGAGATACACTCGTTTTACTGAGCATAGGTCATTGTTGCCCTCAGTAGGGCAGTGGTGTTGTGCATGATTATGTAATGATTTTTGAATGGATTCCTTCAAAGTTTTAGGGTTTTATTTCATTTTTCTAACATAATTTTTCCATTTTTTTTTATCGTTTATTGTCTATTTTTCCCTTTACATTCTTTCTTCTCTGATTTGTTTTTTAGTCTAGTTTTCATCATTGCTTTTCACCGTGTTGGTCACGTTTTAAGGTTTACCGTATGTAATTTGTAAACCTTTTTTATCATAAGTTTTAAGTTGAAGTCTTAACTTCTTTCTATGACTTTTTATATTTTTTTTTATCATTGGTTTATTATTTTTCATGAATCTTCTCTCATATCTGGTATGATTTCAGTCTTCTTTTGCATAGTCTTGAATCAATGTTTTAATCCTAAAAGATTACTTTCAAAATATTTTGTTTCTGATTTCCTAGATGTTTTAGGTTTGTTATCATATCTAATGGTCTTAATATCTGTTTTTAGGTATAAGATCATCCCCATCCATGCTTTCCAGGTTTCTTTTTTCTCAATGGTTATTTAAACCTAGGGGTATTTTGATAATATATTTATGCACAAATTTTTTTTGTATTTTATTTTGATTATTATTATTATCGTACCACTATTTATCATGTAAGTGAGTCTCTCATATATTTTTATTATTAAAATTATGGTTTTTCCATTTCCATCTTCATATTCCGTCTTTTTAGGGTCATGCCTAGGCATGAGGGTATTTTCATAATTATTTTTGTAAAGCTTCATATATTTTTCCTCATGATATTTCCATTAGTTTTTATCATGTTTTCATCTATTTTTCATGGTTTTAGCCACTGATTTTATCATATATGTTTTCATTTTTTTTATTTTCATGTTCTCTATTTTCCTAAACCAGGTTTAAGATTGGGGGTGTTTCGATCATTTCTTTTTTACATGAGTCTTGAGTATTTTATCTTCATATTTCTTGATGTAATATTTGTGTATATCATGTTTAATCATTATCGTGTGTTCTCATGATTCCAATCCCCATAATTTGTCTGTTCTTTTATGGTTGTACGTTATCATATGTATATTTGGGCTACTTTGGTAATTTTCTTATACCATGGTTCCTATCAGTGTTATTTGATCTCAGTTGACACGATTTTTTTGTACATTATGATGGTTAGATCTCCTATGCTGGTATGATTCTAATCCCCATGTCTATATTTTGAATTTTTCTCCATGCTTGTTTATCACACACACACACACACACACACACAAATATATATATATATATATATATGTAATTCTTTTAGCGGATTTATATTACTTTGCCATAATTCCTTATGATGCTATGTCTTGAATGTTATGATCGTATAAGTTCCAACGCATGTATATCTTGGTTTTCATCTTTTTAATGGCTTGGGTGTTTATATCTCATGATGCATGCTTGTTATGAATAGCAGTTATGTAATTTCTATCACCTTGATCATTTATATAATATAAATATGCATGTTTTACATTCTATATAGTAACAATGAAGTAAAGTGGATAAAGATATGTCAATTTCGTCCTATTATTTCTTTCATTTTTTCCCTCTATATTGTTTTCAACATGTGTATGCTAGATTAGGTTTTTTCCATGCATTTTTTCAAATTATATCAGAAAGTTTACTTCACTTTTTTCAGTATACCAACTATATATATAGAGCTAGCTATACATGAGTATATGGAGTTGATCCATCTCCTTGTTTATACTTTGGTCATGTTTTCTTAATTTTGAGTGTGAATATTAGATGTTTATGTATGACATAAAACTTAGCTGGCTCATTCATAATGCGTGTTTGCCTAGGGTTGAATTCGGGTTTTTACAGGGTGGACCGAGGTTCCTAGCCCCTTCCTCGAATTGCAACCTAACATGAATTTTAAACCATGTTTAGACAGCTTGGATGGAGTTATTTCTTTAATTTTAGTCATCTAGACCCAAATCTAAGTGGCGACTCCGAATCAATAGATATTGTCGAGCCCATACCACTCTTTTCACAAGGAGAGGCTTGTAAGACCCTGTTAGTCCTCACACAACCCTTAATATTATATTTTCATCCTCTGTGTACTCACAGATCCTAAATTGTTGGAGTAGAAGACCTTGATCCCAGCGAACCTCTCTCATCTCCAACTGGCAGCATATAAGAGCATAAGAAACCCTAATCAAATTCCTCTCTCTCTCTCTCAACAAACTCATTGTGAAGAAGAATAAAGAAATGCTTCCCAAAAGCTCTCTTTGATATAGTATAAATCCCCAATTTGCTCTTTCTTTTTTCCTAAAATTGACTAATCTAATTACCGCTACAATTTGATGTATTTACTCACTTCTTTATTAACGCTGCTAAATTCCAAAACAGCCCGCTTATATGACATTTACAATTTTATCTGTACCTCCTATGCAGTGCATATACAAATATAAGCCCAACTGGGGTTTTCTTATATTTTATATATCCTTCACTCTTGTATAATTATAAAATTACAACCTACCTTATTTGTACAGAAATTTCCAAAATTCCCTTAACTAATTAGATAGTCTACTAAAATTTTACAATAGCCATACACAAGATATAAACTCCGACACCTATGCCTTATAAGTACTTGGTGTATCATAAAATTTAATTAATCATTTCATGAATGTAAGCCAGAGAATAGTCAATGGGTGGTGAAGAAGAAGATTTGACTTCAAGACTAATGATAATGGCATTATGGATATCTTCTCTAGTTTTGATGATGAGACATTGGGGTGGTTACGAGCTCAGATAGTTATAGGTAGTTTCCATTTTAGGGGATGATAATGAAGATGGATCAGTAATAGATCTCAAAGGATATGAGCGATCTCAAGTGCAGAACAGGGTGCACAAGCACGTTATTGTCAGGGCATGTCGTGACGTATAAAATGCTCAAGAAGGGTTCATGTTGCACCCTTGCCAATCCGCTCGAGCTTGAACTTCTGATAATAGGTGATGCACCAGAGAGTGTTAGCATCAGTGATCTGTATATAGTTATGTTATTCTATTTCAAAGGATAGATGACCCCCTGTGCCAGAACAGACAGTGTCGAGACAATTGGAAGGGATTCAAGCCTCCTAGGCCTTAGTGGTAAGTGACTAAATACCCATTCATTTGACCTTGCTTGTATGGTGGACGCTCCCCCATATGACCATGCAAAAACATCCAAGGACCCCACCTAGGCATGAGCAAAAGGGTAGGAAACCAACTAAGTATAGCAGTAGAACCTGTCCACCGGTTAAAACCTACCGATTGGACAGTGACCATCAATTTACGCAATTTTCCTATCAATCCTGTTGTATGCATAATGACCTACTACCCTTATCCCCACACTATATGGGGGCTACCCACTTCACTCATACACCCTGCGATCGAAAGTGGTGAGTCCTCGTGGCCCGACATTCGGATTAAGTTAATTAAGCAAGGCTCACGAGGAGGAAATAAGGCCCTACTGAGCCCTTGACTATGAATAGAAAAAGATGAGCCTTGTAGCTCATTTCATAACCTAAAATTGTGGGAGACGGAAAAAAGGAGGAGGAAGAGAAGGAAGGTCCCTGACCACTCACCCTTGTTGATGGTGCTTCCAAAGGTAGGGCAACACCTCCCCAACCCCTTTTCCTCTTTCCATTTTGTGTTTAGGTAGGTTGAAAATCGAGGTTCTGCCAAATCAGAGGGGTATACCTTGACCCCAATGACATTGGTTTGCCGAGGTGGTTTAGATCGTACTCCTCCATGCTTTTCCTGAGCTTAAAATGAGTTTTTCAAGCTCCAATAACAATTTTCTCAAAAATAGGTTTAGGGTTTCGGTCGAAGAATTACAAAGCTCCCCATTGGCCCAATGAAAGCACGATCAATCGGACTTAAATAAACTGTGGGAAGACCCTCGACAAACTCCATAGAACAAAGCACGACAATCGGACCCAAGGTGTACATCACTTTTTGGATTGCCACTAATAGATAGCCACTGATAGATCCACTGCCAACTGATGCCCATTTATTGGTGGATTGACGGATGGAGTTCAGCCTCTATCCATATCACTGGTTGATACCCAACGACTGGACAGACATCCACTAGTGACCATCAACCATTGGAGTCAGAGATCTTAATCAACCTCTGTTTATTTCACCGGTAGGACCCTGGTAAGACAGACATCTACCTGTGAGACCAATTGGTGTACCTTTCTGTACAATCTTTTGAGCAGTTTTTGGGGATTATAAGGTACCTTCTAGGGACCTTCTAAGACATGTTCTGACACAGGATACCTTTGTAACTATGACATAGACAATCACCTTCAGTGATCTTCAACGGGGTACTTTGCGGACGTACTTTTTTGGGAATCTTCTCACCCGATCAATAGACAAGGTGAGTGGTGATCTGACTATCTTTTTGGAGTGTTTTAAATTCTAAAAGTAAATGTATGGCATTGCACACATGTGTTTTAAAATTTATAACATCGTGTATGATTTACTTTCAATTATATATATATATTGATGTTAAGAATATGATTATGTTGTGAATGGGTGGGATCCGATGGCCGAGGGGGAATTCTGGTACCATGATTGCCACATTGATTGCATTATACATTACGTGTCCATTGGAGCTAGACTTGGATATAGTTAACTGGTGTGGCCGATTGTAATTTTGATACCGTGTATACTATACTAATTGCATGTATTCTAAATCTAGGCTTGGACATGAGATGCAATGTGGTCGATGGGAATTGTGGTACCATATTTTGCATACTATATGTATCATTATAAAAAGGAATGTATATTATTATAGTTAGGTATAACTTCCCTATGCTACTACCCCTTGCCAACAAGGTTGAAGTGTTTGATAATCCACTATGGTAGGTTCGATGAGACCTCTTGGGATGCCACTTTCGCGGTACGATATGATTATTTTCAGAGGTAGAAACTAGCCTAACATGTCCGATAGTGATTCTAGTGTCATGGCTACCAGGATGGGGTTATCATGGATTTTTTGGGTGACCGATGGCACATTCTAGGACCATCAAGCTTTTAATTGCAACAAAGAATTATATCGCTGAGTGATCGATATACGATTTCCTAGACCTAGGACACTGCTTAATGTATTAAAGTAGCACTAACCCAACTTAGTTATTTATATTAGGTGGATAGTAATAAAATGAATTGCAACATACTCACATCATGGTTTATTTGTGTCTGCTTGTATGAACTTCATCCCTCATTGGGCTTCACGAAGCTCACACCACATCCTTTTTTCTTTTTAGATGATGATGCATGTACTATTATGCCGATGAATAGCAATACTTCCTCGTTTGAATACGGTAGGGACTAGTGGATGTTAGAGCTTGAGGAGCACGATATAGACTGTTTATGCGACAATTGTGCATATGGTACGTTGTGAATGGGCAGTGTACTGACTATCATCATTTTTGTTGTTTTTGGATGTCATACTTTGTTACAACATTTCATATGTCTTGTAATCTTTTGAGGATAAACTTGTTATTTATTAAGATATCACTTTTTAGTCCTCCCTAGTACAAAAGATGTGTTTATTTATATCCTTACTTCCGCTGCATCTAATTTTAGATTGATTTTGGTTATGGATTGTGGTACATCCATGCCTTAGTCCAGTTAATTTTATTTTTCCACAAATGATTCACTGGAACTAAACACAAGGGTAAGTATCCTAAAATTAAGGATTTTAATCATTTAAGTATGATAGGCCCACACAAGAACCCCATAACCAGAAGGGCAGAGGCACTAGAGAAATCCCAGTCAGATGTGCACAGCAGGGGTTCAACGGTTGATCACCACTAATGGTTTTGTACCGCTAGAAATAGGTTACATTCCTATAGGGCTCTGGTCTTTGCACCTGTGTACTCCGAAACACCTCTAAAGGTTAATGCATCATACCTAATGATGAATTAATATATATATATATATATAAACCTTAGGGAGGTGGGCTCACTTAGGTAAACTTGTAAATTAACCTCTTTAATGGAAAACACATTGTGCTACCAAACAAGCTTTAGTCACATGAGCTAATGTATATAATGTGTATCCTTTTTTCATTTGTTGATTCACAATTGAAGAATGGAGAGGAGGAAGAAGGAGGAGAAGAAGGGAAGAAGAGAATAAAGAAGAGGAAGCTAAGGGAATTGGAGAATTTCTTCATTCTACCAACACTCACAAATCTAAGGTAGGTGGTTTATATTTCTCTTTCCTAATCTTCCATTTTATTTTTAGATTTGGTAGAGTCTATGCTGGGGTTGGATTTCCTCTCAATTGAAACCTACATTGATGAGCTTTCATGAGGAAGATTCTTGCATGTAAGCTTCTAAGTTATACTACGTAGCATGAAATCATGCAATCTTAGCTAGAATACTAAGAATTTCGAGGGTCAATAAACCGATTAAAACTCTAATGGGAACTCTAAATGAAATCCCTAAAATGTATTGGCCTCGTACAACCATGTTGAAACCTTTCTATGTGTACTGTGTCTAATTCATACTAATCATCATGTAGATATGCTGCAAAGAGAGGATTTTAGGTGTTAATGGTAAAAATCCATCAAATAGGTTTAAAATCAAATAAAGGGTTAAGGTGTTAAAAAGCCCACGTGGTAGGACCGATCTGGAATACCACTTCTTCAATATGATGTGATTGTTACTAGAAGTGGACATAACCCGACATACGCGATAGTATTTTTGGTGTTGCGGAATGTCAGGAGGGCTTAATAGGGCTTTGTTGGGAGATTGAATATCTCTTTCCATGATCGACAAGCTTTTAATCGCAAATAGGGTTTATATTATTGACTAGGGATATTAGCTAATGTGTTGTAGTAGCACTTATACCCTTCAGACTTAGTTTCATTGTTTAGTTTATCTAATACAATGAACTCATGCTCTGCATTATCATAATTATGATTGTACATGCATTGCATAATTACTGATTATATATGCTTGCATGCTCTCACTCCTCACTGGGATTAGTGAAGCTCAACCACGATTGTGTTTCCTTTTAGATGGTGACACAAGTAATCAGATGACAGCAAGTGGTGAAGCACCGATTTATGTGGCTAATGAATGGTGGGTGTCGGAGATGAGGAGCATGATCCTGACTGTGCTTGTGAAGATTGTGCCTATGGAGCACCATGAAGATAATGAAGATCATTTTCTTTCTTTTTAATTCTTTTGTGTAATTAGTGATGTAAAACTTATAGTATCTTGTAATTTTTGTGGATGCGTACCTAGACCAACACTTGTATATGTTTGTGATATCATGTAGATGATCAACGGTTTATATATGTGAATATGACCTTATATCCTTTCCATTGATTTCATTAGATATATTGTATGTTTGTGATGTTAAAGTATTGTATCTACGATCTTGGAGGATTGGATGGACATAAGGGGATGTCCAGGTCACATATAATTACCTTTATGAAGGTGGGGTATGACATGTGTGGCATCAAAGGGTGATGCTCTATTTTGACTCACAATTATATGAGATTTTAGGAAAGATGGTGATTCGGATTGAAATAAAAATAAAAATTTTAAGAAAAATACATAAACTTTTAGTGCACAAAATAGGAGACTAATTAGGTGCAAAGCTAATCATTGATAATTCATAATTGCATAAGCTTTTACATTAGAAAGTAAAGACATAAAACAAGATAGAATAACAATAAAAGTTCATAACTGACTACGAGATTTACAACTGAAAAGTTAATAAAAAAAATCTGAAATTATAAATGCTAGATAATTATTTCTCCTTTAGGGGGGGGGGTTGGTCTAACACCCTAAAATTTGAGGTAACTGAGTCCAAGGGTATGGCCTAGCTCATAATATGAAGTAGACTATTTTGCTGTGAATTGAATGTAAAATAGTAATAATAATTTTCTATGTGGGGCCCACCTCTTTGTAGGCTACCTCATCATGTCCGCCCCATGCATAGGGGTCTATTTTTCGAGTGTAACCCATGTTTAAGGTTAGTATTTGGTGGGGTCCGTTAAAGTGAATTAAAGTTTAAATAGTTTGAAAATTCAAAAGTAGTTTTCAAAATTAACTTTAGAAATTAAGTAATTCAGCCAAATAGACCCTAAGACTTGTTTTAGCTTTGAATATAAGGGATAGGGCGGTTGTATTCTCCTCATTTTCTTGCTGCCCAATTCGGTGGAACAGCAACAAGGGAAGAAGAAGAATAAGAGGAAGAAGAAGAAGAAGGAGAAGAGAAGAGGAGAAGAAGAGGAAGGAGGAAGGAGTTGCTGTCCGAATGCTCCTGCTGCCCTATGGTTCTCTGCTGCTATAGAACAGAGAGAGATGCATGCAAGTGGGGCTGGATACAGTTGTTGTCCATTTGATGCTGAGCAACAAACTACAGTCTGGGATGATTTCTGCTGAACCATAGAAGCTATTGTTCCTAGTTTATTTATAGTTGTTGTACACACATCTGAAAGTCAGAATTCATCCTTGAATTTATTTTATAGTGCCTAAACTTGAATTAGGAGGGGTATTCAGCTTGGTTTTCAAGCATACAACCACCCAGAATTGGGAAATTTGGACTGCAAGCAAGGAAACTTAGCTGATTTCTGTTATAGAGAATAAATTGATATATAATTCCTACCGTACCTATAAATTTACGGTAAGAAACTATTCTCTAATGGCTGTAGTATGTTAGGGTTATGGTTACATGTGTAATTGTGAGATGGAATTGAGTTCTTACATTGGGTTTTAATTCCCTGTAACTGCATCCTTGGTTTCAGAGTGGGTTTAGGGACCCAATTTAACTCTGACCAATCTCTGGGAACCCTAAATGTTAGGGCTCTTGACATGAAAGTAAAATTTTATGAAATTGGAGTTGAAATGGTGGTATGCATGCAACTGATTTTAATGTTTGAAGCTTAGACATATTGCTACTGTATTTTACTTGGTGAATTGGGAAGAAATTGCCCAATTGTCCTCTGCGACTGATGAATTGTCCCACCTGAGCTTAATTGGAACTGAAGAATGGTACTGCAATGCATCTTGTAATTTCTCAGCCCCATATGAGTGATAAAATGGATGGGAAGGTCCCAATTGGATGATGTGGATATGAAGGTAGTCAAATTGGGGCTAAATTAATATAATTTTCATTATTCGATTATGAATGACTAAACGATTTTATTGTAGGAGTTTAATTGGAGCTAAGACCAGACTTATGCTACTGTATTCAAGTAAATTCAGCTCCAATTAAATTAGATTTAAAAGTGGAAAAAATTCTGATTTCTAAATTAAATTTAGAAGAAATTAGGTAGTGTATCGGAATGGAATTTTGATTTCGGTAATTGATGGTTTTAAGGGTTGTAAAATGACATTATAGACCCTATAACACCTTCCCCATGTTGTCATGGTCAATATCCATCGGCTATGAGCAAGCCAAGCCAGGTAAACTAGTAGAACAACCTCTGGGAGTGCAGAAATTTCTGTAAATTGTCTTCCACCTGTTGGGCAAGTGGCCAGCCTGTTGTCTCCCACCAATTGGGGTGTTTTAAGCCCAATTAGCCCCTGATTTGGCTGATTAGTATCCTACCCCTTGTGGGTTATGTCACTTACCTTCCTACCCAAATCAATCCTAAGTGCAGGGGTAGTTCGAGGGGCTTTTTCGAGACTTTAATTTAGGTTAGTATGTGGGTTGTTGGGGGTTGTTAGGCTCAGCATAGAACCTACACTAAGTTGTGTTAAGACTCATAAATATTTAATATGATGGTACACAATTCACATAGGAACCAAATTTACACGGTGAGGATACGCATGGACTGGAATTCAATGAAATGGCATCAAATTCGGGTGTCAGGTGAGTGGGTGTTTGATTTCTTTTACGGACTGTTTTGATATTTTCATTCATACATGCTCATGTGAAATGTGATGAATTTTGTGTTATGGATTTATTTTATATAAAAATATATAAATTTCACATGTTGCATGATTTTACCGACTATGATGTGATGTGATATGAGGTTTTGTGGATGTGTAGCATCATAGTTGTGTGATGATAGTTGTAATATTGTCGATTTGAGGTACGATATTGCTGAGGTTCTTTTTAGTACCGTGGGCTCAGAGATCAGTATTACAGTTGTGATTATGGATGTGTGATTGGATGTTATGGATGTTATGGATGCATGTAGATGCATATGGTTAAGATCACATCCCAGTGCTATAACTACTTGATAATAGGGGGTAAGATATTAGCTAATCCCACTCAGTGGTGGATAGCAGAGGATTACTATGCCCACGTATGATGTACTGTATCTTTAGAGGGCACAACATGGTATGACGTACTTTACACATGACTGTCGGACAGCATGGGGGGGCCGATGATGGTGTGGGATTTTGGGACCATGGCTATCAGAGATGACTATTTAGGGGTTGGCTGGGGGACCAATGTTCTTTCTAGGACTGGCTGACTCCTACTTGCAGCTAGCTTGCATCTGAGGTTCTTTCTAGAACTGGCTGACTCCTATTTGCAGCTAGCTTGTATCTCTGAGCCCTGATGTACTGGGAAGGGGATGCCACCTATGCTACTTATAGCACTTATTCTCATACATACTAAGACTTAGTAATTAGAATGGATATTTATAATTAAAATGGATCATGTAGTTGTGCATCTGTGATTTGATTGAGAGAGTGTGTTGGTATCATGTTGTTTTGTTTGCTTGAATGCTCACCCCTCATTGGGCTTGTGAAGCTCACCTCTCATTGATTACTATTTTTAGATGGTGAAAGCGGTGTTGAGGCAAGATTGGATTTCAGCGGCGGTTGTGAGGCTTGTGTCTACGAGACACCAGGTTGTTAATTGATTTCACTATTCAGTAATTTCATTTTTACGTATACATTGATGTTATACGTTAGAGGTAAATATTAAACTTATGGGTTGTTAACAAATGAATTTTGTATGTTGTAATTTATCACTTTAGTAAATCACCAATGATATTTGTATGATTTATTAGCATACTTTGATTTTAGAGTGTGATCTTGGTTGCATTTTTGAAATTAAGGTACTGCTTCTATGATCCTAGAGGATTAGGTTGATTGGATGTAGGTGTCTAGTGCCGCATACCTTGGCCAGTTAGTGGCAGGGTGTGATAGGTGGTAGAGTAGAAACATCCATAGTTAATTCAAAATAGTTAGACCAAGTCTTTATGTCCTTTTCAATGGATGACGCATGCCCATCAAGTGTGTTGAATCTTGTGTTCAAATGAGAGAACCCTTGTTCCATCACACTCATCACTCTAGCCCAATCCAGGTCCTCATAAGTACCTACTGAAGTAGATGTAACTCCACCATAGTAAGATGGTGAGAACGGGAGATCTGATGGTATAAATGTAGGTCGAGGTGGAACTCTGTGAGGTGGAAATGGAACCTCTGGAATAGGTAAATCTTCTTCATCCTTCATGTTTTTTCTGGTTTTCATTCTCTAGGTCGCCATCTACATTCATGAGCTATGATTCTAACTCATCTCCACTATCATCTGGAGGTTTCATTTTCATTTTCTTCAGTGATGCACTGCTAAAGGGTTTTGATCTCTGACCATAAGATACCTCATTAGTAAGATCCACTCAAAGTAAATAAAAACTTGAGTGAGCAATTTCCATAAAATAGGTTCCCCTCTTCTAGATTCTCTTCTTGATAAGACCATATTTCTCATTTACATAGGATAAACAACTTTGATATCCTATGTACAAACTAAAAGAAATATAGGGTTGCATGATCAAAGTTTTGTCAAAATGATCCCCGATGGGTAGGATATTGTGTTGCACAATACAACAAAGAACTTAACACCACTATTCTCCCACTTCAGGCAGAGATAAAGTTCGAGTAGCAGATGGCTCTCTATCATTTGTCTTTGGAAAGACTTCTTTCCCTTCCCATTGTCTTTTTAGGATCTGGTAACGGGAAAGACGATTCGATGTGGTAAGTTGCAAGGTGGTCTCTACTTGCTTAATGATGATTATCGTTAGACAGCTGTAGTCACTCTGCCAATTCATTAGCTTCACCCTGTTTCATTTGATCTACACCAATGGCATTGTCATTTAGGACACCCTCCACTTGGGACTTTATCTTTTTTATTTCTGCAGTTAGTTAGGCGATGTACTAGGGATGATTTATTTTTTGAAGCTTGTACTCTGGCGAAACAGACTCGTTCAAGTTATTTTCTTTTAAAAAAAAATAAGTACTATTTTTCATTTGGTTCACTTTGATGCGTGGGGTTCGGCTTTGCCAGACATCTGTGTTTGGTCAAAGATGGTTTGTGACTTTCATTGATTGCTACTCTAGAACTAACTGGGTGTATATGATGCAACACAAAAGTGACATATTCATTTGTTTTCAACATTTCTATAAAATGATTCAGAGACAGATCAATGCCACTCTGAATATTCTTTGTAGTGACAACACCAAAGAGTATATGGAGGGTCAATTCCTACAATATTTTTCTGACCACGAGATAATTTATCAGGCAAGCCGTGTTGGTAACCCAGCTCATAATGCGGTAGCCAAGAGCAAAAACCAGCATTTACTTGAAATTGCTAGAGCCATAATGTTTGCCGGACATGTTCCATCTCAGTATTGGAGTGATGCTGATCCTTCTTGCTGCTTATCTAGTCAATCACATACTCACTTGTGTTCTAGATTTTTGGACTCCTGTTGCTGTTCTTCAAAGGACTTCCTCATTTCTATTTCCTCCATGGATATTTGGGTTTAGATTGTATGCTTGAGACATCACTCTCCAGGGAAATTGGAACCCCCGAGCCTTAAATGTATCTTTCTGGGTTAATCTCCAACACATAAGGGATACAAATATTATCATCCTCCTATTAGGCATACTATAGTAACATTAATGTTGTGTTTTCATAAGTCTGTTGGCTACTACTCCTAGCCACCTGTTCAACGGGGTGTTTGGTTTTGATAGTGAAGATGTGACTTTGACCCTACGTGCTCCACCAGTGTATCAACCTTCCTCTGTTAGTGCTCCACCAGTGTATCTGTCATCCTTTAATAGTCCTCCTGTTCAGGAGGAGAGTGTGACAAAGACTATTGTTCCACCTCAGGGGGATATGACTCCAATTTAGAAGACTGTTGGTGAATTTCAGAGGCAGATTGATGATTCAAACCTTCAAATCTATCATAGGGGCGTTCAAATAACTTGCCTTATGCAGTCCTCCCTCTAGACCAGTGATGGTACAACACAATTCTATAACTTCTTAAGTGTTGAGGAAATGTTATAAAGTAGTATTTGGAGCATAATAAACTTTGTCTCCATCATTGGAGATACCCAAAAATCTTGTGAACTCAGTAATGGCGAAGGAATATGTCTACCCCATTCACTCGACTTGAGATATGAAAGTCATCATCTCTTATATGCTCCCCCCCTTATGTTATCAAAGAAGTGATTCACTAAGTTTGGAAAACAGTTAAACTCCAACGTCAGCATCAAAGTCCAACCTAGGGTATCAAATCTTACATGAACATTGAATATGGAAAAATTTGCCCATAATACATGTTTTTTGTGATCAATCTTCTTTCGTGAAAATAAAGGCCATTTCTGTTAAGCTTCAACATAGATAAATTCCTCATGATCAAATCCTTCCGCCATCGAATGAAAGTGAGTTCTTGATGGGGTGGACTTGTAACAAGATTGACATTCCGAAGACATGATGCACAACCTGCATAATGTAAGGAATTTAGCATACAAAATCTAAATCATAGAATCCTAGAAATTCAAAACTAGGGTTTGAGAAAAATCCTAAATCTAGGGTTTCAGTTGAGAAAAATTAGAAATTTCACCGTAGAAAACTTACCTTCAACGTTGGACCGGAGAAATAATTGAAGAAAATCACCTATTGATGTTTTCATACACTTATGGGAAGCTCTCCGATTGATCTCCAAGGCTAAAGTATGAAAGGAAATGAAATAAGTCATTATCGGCTTCTTGTTTTAACAGCAAGATTGGACCCACCAGTTGATTTGTCCCGATGCCCCATCGATCGACGGACAACAACCAGTGGGAATTTTTGGTCTTATAAAGCTACTGGTTTACAAACTGGTGGTCATCCATTGGTGATACATGATCAACCGGTGAGGGTAATTAGTAAGGCAAAAATGTGATTTCTATTTTGGTGGAATACTACTGGCAATGAATGTATAGTCATGATTATATACTGCTATGTCAACTAATGAATTGTATTGGTAATAGCGATTACCAATGCCACCACAGCAAGCTCGTGCATTAGTGGGACAGCCGCCCAAAAGGCAACTCCTTGTCACCAGGGCCATTGCAAACTTTTTTGTCTCTATCACAGACCCTACAATTTGTGATTCAGTAGTTCTGAAGATCAAAACCCAAAATTTAGAAATGAGATTCAATAGTCATAATCTTGCAGTCTTATGGAAATGTCTTCATGAACTTACTAACATGACTTATACAAAACTACAACCAGCTGATAAAAGAATAGTTAAGATCTTTGAACCTCGTGCGTATGAAACAGAATTAAAACCTAGGCTCATAAATTGACATGACTTAAAGATCCCAGAAAATTGGATTTTGACAGACATCCCGCCAAAACCTCAAGCACTGCCAAGAATTCCCTAAACCTTTGATATCTTGGCTTCTTGAGATACTCTATATCTCAAAAGAAGATTTTCCTTTTCTACCCCCGGTGAAGGATCTTCTTCGTCATCTCCTGTTCAAGAAAGGAATTCAATTTCTGAATATTCTCCTTATAATTCTCAACTTTTTAGAAGCTATGATCTCACACAGTCTTCTAAACAATCAGATACCCAATCTGAAGCCGAATCAAATATGTTTTCTTATCATAAATATGAGTTGGAAGATAACAAGGGAGAAAAAGAAGAACTCATACTGTCATTAAATCAAGGAAATAAACATATTTATGTAAAAGGTAACTTTAAATTCCCACAATTTGAAGAATATAGCCTTGACATCCTCATTGACACAGGAGCAACACATAATGTTTAACAATGGAATGCAATCCCTGAACACTATTGGGAAAAGATGGAAAAACCAATCTATGTCCATGGTGTCATAGGACCTCTGGTTACTTTAGAGTACAAAGCTCATAAAGTTCCAATTTATTTGAATAATATAAAATTTAGTATTCCCAATATTCTTTGTTTTCCCTTCATGCATGGTGATTTTATTCTTGGAAATACCTTTTTACAAAATCATCTTCCTTTAACAATTTTACATAATTCTGTAAAAATAACTTTAAACTCTACTGAGGTTATGATATTAATTCTCCCTGAACACAGTTTCTTCATTGAGAAAGGTTTTAAACCAAAACCAACTATTCGAATTCTAGAACCCACTCATTGGCTCTACCAGGAATTATCTAATAACTTTAGTGACAATCCATTAAAGTTATAGGATAAAAGTCCAAGATTTTTCCATATTCAACTCGATGTCCACTAAAAATCATTAGAGTAAAACCAATTTTATATTTTGAAAATGATATTAAGGAATTTGATATTCAATTAAAAGAGTTACAAGAACTCAAATTAATTGAATCATTAACAAGTCCTCACACTAGTCCAGTATTTATGGTACGCAACCATGCTAAATAAGTCAGAGAAAAAGCCAGTATGGTAATCAATTATAAGAGGCTTAATCAAAACATTATTTTCGATAGAGATTTCATCCTAAGAAAAGATGTTCTTATTCATAAGATCAAAACTGCTAAATATTTTAGCAAATTTGATTGCAAATCAAGGTTTTGGCAAATCAAATTGAATAACAAGTGGTTTTAGTGTCTCATTTAATAAACATTATCAATGGACAATTATACCTTTTGGTCTTAATACAACCTCTCAAATTTTTCAAGATGGATGGAGTCTATATTTGGAGATCAACCTTTTGTGGTTGTATATATTGATGATATTCTTATTTTCTCCTCTACTAAGGAAGAACATCAAGAACATCTCAAGCAAACCTCTTAATTGTTCCGAAAATATGGAATAGTTTTAAATCCAAAAAATATCGAACTAGAGAAAACCTCTATCAATTTTCTTTGACTCATTCTAACACAGAATGGGTTACAATTACAAGATCATATTTTAGGAAAAATAAAAGAGTTTTCTGATAATCTGTATGATGAAAAACACTTACAATAGTTTCTCGGAATTCTCAATTATGGTCAAAATTTTATTAAGGACCTCTCTAAAAAAGAACCATTACTGAAAAAGTTATACAAAGATAGTGAATAGACATGGAATGATTCTGACACACAGGTCATCCAACAAATAAAGAAGGAGCTAACACATCTTCCTCCAATATATTTTCCTGCTCCAGGTGATTTCCTTATCTTAGAAACGGATGCTTCTAATGAACATTGGGGAGCAGTATTAAAAGCCAGACCCCTGAAAAATCTAACAGACTAACAAGTTTATAGATACAATTCAGGAAAATTAACGTATACAAAAATACTTTATATTATATTTGAAAAAGAACTTTTAGCTCTTCTTTTTGGATTACAAAAATTCAAACTTTTTTTTATACTAGGAAAACAATTTTTAATACGGACCGGGCCGATAATCAGGCAGTTCGTGATTTTTTGAAATCCAAAAAATAAGAAGAAAATGCCAGAAGAATTAATTGGAATAATAAAATTAGTCAATATAGATTTGAAGTAGAATATATTAACAGTTCAAGAAATTTTCTTGGAGATTGTCTCAGTAGACAATGGATAAATAACAAAGTAATGATGGATGGAAAACCATCAAAGGAAAAGGCAAGGCAATAGAGTCCTCAAGTAGACCTACTGCAAAGGAATCTTCTAGCAAACCAATGGCACAAAAGCCTTTTGAAAAAAAATCTTCAGTGTCATATACACGATCTGCTAATAAGATTGATTTATCACAAGTTTCACTTACCCCAAGCGGACCATTTCAATATTCTTCTACACCAGAAATATCTCAATGGACTCCACTATCTCAGATTCAATGGACATAAACTTCATTATCTCAAACCCCATATTCTCAAATTCAGTGGGCATAAAACTCACATGAGACCCCTCTCACTTACCTACAAGTGACTTAGATGCAAAATGATATCTGACTTCGAACTCTCTTACAGAAAGAGCCTACATAAGTCTTTGAATTCAAAATCACTGAATTTCATAGACATCAAGGACTCCCCAACGACGTCTATTACATGATTAATCAAGTATGGAAATCACACTATGGCAATAAGAAAAAAGGATTTGCATACTCTTTCCAGAACCCTTGCTCAACATTTTCCAAACTACAAGCGTTTTCAAGAATTGATCTTCAGAATCATTACCCAAACAAATTTTGACGATGATATTGAATATGAGAAAATAAAAAAATTTCTCAAGCTCTCCGAATTTCTTACTGATTTTTATGATAAATCCATTTTTTCATAAAATCAGACGAATTTATCTTTATGAAAAGGCGAAGCATGTACTACCTAAGGAATGCTTCAAATTTATTAGAAGAAAAATTATCGAAGATAATATTTTTCATTTTAAACAGATATTACAAAAATATCTAAAAGACTTGTTTTTTCAAGAAAATTATCTTAGAGTTCTTTTTTATCCTTCCACAGACTCATGGGAAATGCACACCATCAAATGGGGGCTCTGTGGATAAATTGTTTTTCAAATCGATAACACGGAATTTACCCATCATCTACCTATGATGATGTGAACCATGATTTATCATACTTTCAAAAATTGAAAGTTTTATCCCGATTTGGTTTTTAATATCTACTCATCTTTGGGCTGGCGGAAAAGAGAACATTTTTATCAACCCTACCAAATTTGGATTCTTACTACTGCCAACCAAGATTCATATATTAAACCCCCCAAGATTGAAGAAGATATAATAAGTCTTGAAATAATCCAAAACAGTGATCATCAACAAGTTTGGAAATGTGCCTTAATAACATTAAGGAGAAAAGCCTTTGAAGCAATAGGAGACTAGTTTCAAAGTAACCGACGATCGAAGATTATTTTGCACAGACATTCATATCGACTACATGTTCAATCCTCAGTAAGAAACTAAAGCAAATCAATTTTTTGACAATATTATGGACTTGGTACCATTGGACACCCCATTGGATTTACTCTTGGATGTCCAATTTACTATTGCCTTACAAGAAGCAATGGATGAAGACTTACTCAGTTATAGAGGACACTCTTTGGCAATAAGTTTAGATTTTATAACTTAGTACAACATTGATAATATGATGGAAGTATAAAATAGACTAACCATATAGAACCATTATGACATCTCACATGACTCTCATGATGATGTCACCATATTTTACTGAAACTATGCACTTATTATTGGTAGTGTAGCAAGTTATTGTTTATGGATTTAAGTTACATTGAAATCCATGGACTTCAGAGGTCTTTAAATCCGGAGTCTAAAGTTCTTCTGTAAAGCTCTCTTATTATAAGGTTTTCTTATTGTAAGAATTTTTTGTTTATATTCTATTTGTATTTTTGCCCAAGCAATCTCCGACTAGAATTGGTATCAGTACAGCAGCAACGATCACTGTGGCTCTTCAGCTTCACCCTTGGTTAGATAGCTAAGAGGATCACCTGATTCTCATATCAGGGCTATTGATCAGAGCGGATTACCATCGATCTTTAGCAGATCGTCTAATTTCTCTCATCCGGGAATAGCTTCTGTTAGCCTCCAATCTGTGGACGGCAACAAAGTAAGTAAATATGTTTTCTACTGTACTTTCTGTTATTCTAATAGCAAAATGTGTTTGTTTAGTAGTTCTCTGTGTAAGTCTCTTTAAAACTCTCTATTAATTTTGTTTTGATATTTTCCTTATTCACATAAAAAAAAAAAAGAGTATAGAAGGGTACATTTTCTAGTTACATCTACTAATTCAAAAACCCATACATCTCTTTCGTATCTACCTTTTGGCTCTAATTTTGGCCAGTTGCCATTTGAAAAAGAGCTTGGTTGTTGACGGATCAGTAAGAAAGAGATGGTCTTAGGTACCAGAATTACAGATTTAATCAGAAGTTATGAATCCTTTTACTTTCCCTTGTGCTTCAAGCATACAAGAAAAAATATAATCATAGGTTTCATTCTGACCCTACCTTAGTATCTATTAGTAGTACTTTAAATAGTTTAATGGACTTTTCTTATTTTTCTTTTAATAGAATAGATGAAAAAATAGACAGGTTCGGACCTAGAGTAGAAACGGATTCACCATTTACTGCTCGTTCTAAATTTATCTTTATATCAACGATTAACAATCCAACGGTCCAACCAAACAATCAAGACTATGATTATCCTTACTATAAGGAATTCTTAGATCATTAAAAATATAGATATAAAAAGTCTTCAGGCCAAATTGTACAAAAGAAACTTTTAAATATGATGCAAGTTTTCTATACTGAACATGAATCACTTTTTAGAGAACTTACATTTATGTTATTTAGTGATGATAAATCTGAGACTGACATCCAAGCCATCACAGATCATCAATCAGGCAAGTCCAAAACAACGGATGAGTCTTCAGATGAAAATGAAGAGCTAGTTGCAGATCAACCTGAGTCTAGCTCTAAATCAAAACGAAAAATTTCTTCCGATGATCATCTTGAAAAAGATCATGAGTTCACCCCTCAATGTGGAGCCCAAATTCTTTTTGAAGACAACAACATCTTTACTAGCAAAGAAGAAGATGATCTAACTCCCACATCTTTCTATCAAAGAAAATATGACTTAAACAGACCAATATTGCATCCGAAGGAACCTATCTTGACTTAACCCATATACTCTTTAAAGACTATGAATCAACAATTGATGATTGAGCACAAAATTTTGGTATAATGATAACCAATCATAAGAATTTATGGTCTAAAGAAAAATTCATTGAATACATTGCAGGAAGCTTATAAGGAGATGTTTTGCAATTTATTCGAAAATACCAAAACATAGAAGCAGGAAAAGCTAAGAAGACTGACCTTCTAGCTAACTTTACTAGCTGGGAAGACATCCTTCAAGAATTTACTAAAATTATAAAACCAGAATTTTGTGGTACCAGACCCACTTGATACCTACATAGATGATATACGTTTTAATTTAACAACTTAAAACTTCATGACATGAATGCTTTTGAAGACTTTGCAAAAGCATACATGCATTATTATCATCTATTAGATGGCACACATTCTAACCATTAGTTATAACAATTCTTTCCAAAACTACCACCACCTTGGGATGAATTATGAGTAAAAAATTATTCTGAATATCTTACAAGTTCAGGAAGTTCAGATACTTTAGGAAGCTGAATCAATTTTGTTTTCTGCATTATTAATGACAACTGCCTCAAAGTTAAAGCAGCTAAAGTAATTAATCAAAAAGTTAACCCAGTTTTATGTCGAAGATATTATTCAGCCAATTATGAGTTTGGTAAACCACCTTCTCATTATAAACCTTAAAGAATGTATAAGATAATTAAAAAATTTAAATGGAGAAAATGGAAGCTTTAGAAAAATAGGTTCCAACCAAAAAATTAATTTTCAAACGTGCGTTTTGTATGTAAACAACCTACAAAACCCAAATTCACGGGACAATGTAAATCTAAAAAAGATTGTCTTTGCTTCCTTTGCAATGAACTGGCCATTTTGCAAATGAATGTCCCTACCAGAAAAATAATTATAAAAAAATGATAAAATTTTTAGAACAAAATAAATTTGATATCATTTTTGAAACAGAGATTTCTGAATCTGAAGACATCCTTTATGAATTAGAAACTGTTTCGACTTCTGCTTGTTCCGACTCAGATGTCGAATTTATTTTTATGATGCACTCTACCACTGTCTCTCAACCCTTTGAAGAAGCATAATTGCAACAAGTTCCACAACAGGAACAAAACTCTGTTGCTTTCTCTGACCTTGTTAGAGAAGATGTTACCCTCAATGATTCTTGTTTACTAACTTATTTTAACAAACATAAAAAAATTTCTCATTCTGAGGTTTAAAATCCTCAAAATTAAATCTCTGGACCACCAGATTTTTTGATCTAGCCAGTGGAAACACCACTACTTGGGGAACTGATGAAAATACATTAGAATTTTTTATTTTTAACATTAATCAAATTAAAAGATTGCAGAAGAAACACCCTCAACTGCGATATATTCATATAGGTTTAATACAAATTGAAATTAAATCTTTATTTAGGTAGGGAATGGACATACCAATTATTGCTGTCATTTTTGATAAAAGATTTATAAAAAAATCCTATAAAAGCTCTCTTATTGTAAGGTTTTCTTATTGTAAGAAATTTTTGTTTATATTTTATTTGTATTCTGCCTCAGTGGTCATCCTCTCCTGAATAGGAACGAGAGGAAGTTCTTAACCAGCAGTACCAGATGCTCCGCCTACAACCCCGCCTATATTGATAGCTCAATATGTGGCATCCATTATGATCAATATGATGCAAGGTCTACAATAACAACAATGAGAATTCATGACTAATTTGAACACTCAAATCAATGTTGTTGTTCGGACAAGGGAAACTCAGTCGGCACCCCAACAAGTGCAATTGACACCACTTGTTGCACATCCAGTTCCTCCACAAGTGAAGCTAAAACCTCCCAATGCACATTCGACACCTCAACTTGTATAGTCGACACCACCAGGGCATGTCACAACACAAAGCCAAGTCATATTGCCTGTATGGATGGATACTTTAAAATTGATGGAGACGTTTCAGAAGCTCTAACCTCCATATTTTAGTGGCATTGCTTAGGACCCATTGGCACCAACTAAGTGGATAGAAGGTTTGGAGAAGACATTCATGGTACTTGGATGCAATTATGAGCATACAATTATCTATGCCAGTTATCAGTTACAGCACAAAGCTAATGCATGGTGGAAGGCTACAAGGCCAATACTGGCAGCAACACAACCCAATCTCACTTGGGAACACTTTGTTGAGGAATTCTTTGGAAACTATTTTTCAGAAAGTGTGAGAGACTTGAAGGATGCAAAGTTTATAGCTTTGACTCAAGGATCCCGATCAATACTTGATCATCAACAAAAATTTGAGGAGTTATTCTATTTTGCACCTAAGCATGTGAAGCTAGATAGGGCTAAGGCCAAAAGATTTGAGAAGGATCTAAGACCAGGGATAATGCCATTTTGGTGGCACATCACTTGCAAAGGAGTTATTCCCAAGTTGTACAAACAACCAATCCAATTGAAGATTGACAGAGGAATAGTTAGTTTACCCAACAGGGGAAGGTACAAACTGTATTGCAAGTAAGGGAGTCAATTTGAAACAAAAATAGAATACCGAATCCAAAATCAAGCTGAATTATCGAACCGACCTAAGTAGAATTAATTCGGTTCAAATTCGGATTAGTCACTTGAGTATTTAATTCGGTTCGGTTATAATTTTAGTTCAGAAACCGTCGATTTGAGCTGAAATTGAAATCGAGCTATTCCTCTTAAATAGTAAATATAAAAAATCAAGAGGTGAGGTAATGGTAACCAATTACCCATTAAGGCACTAACCCACTTACTTTTTTGTTTTTTTTTTTTTTTTTTTTTTTT
>NW_024868728.1:47443-67167 GCF_013358625.1 Macadamia integrifolia | reverse complement strand
CGTTCATTACGAAAAATTTCCGTAATAAAAGACCATTTTTCATGTAATGGAAGTGCTATACTTCACAATAGTTAAAACTTAAAAAGTATTTGATTTCAATAATTTACAGGTCCCGAAGCCTTGTTGCCAAGTGCCTTTTGGGACGGGGGCGTGTATCGGCGCCTCGGTAAATGTATTGTTACATTTGCCATCTCAGATCATGAGAACAACTTATTGCCATGTGGGTGACGTTTAATTTTCATAATTATTATTTAATTTTAACATGTGGCGGTTTATTTAGAATTTGGTTCTTCTCCATCCGGCTGTACCCTCTAAATTTCATCTCAAACAGATCTTGGCTGTAGAGAGTAGGGACCATACTGAAGATCCATCAACAAGTGGGTTCTAACTAGATCTTTTCTCACATGTCCAGTTTTGATCTAATTGAAATTGATCACATGGTCAAACAAACCAAGGGCGGATTTTGGTACACAAAGAAAGGCATATATATGAAAATGATGAACGATTGCACTTAGTTATACCATGTGATAGCTTAGATAGAGCTAAAACCTTGTAGATAAGTTAGCAGAGATCATAATGTCACAGCCCGCCCACTTAGAAAGGTCTAAGGCTGTGACGTTAAGGTCCCTCACTCAAATGTCAAATTTAGATGAATCTTGAGTTTACTAAATGAACATTTGGAAATTTAAACCTTGAGCAAGTCATTCTGTAGTGATTTTTCCATTTTTTATTTTATTTTGGTACTTTAGGAACATGAAATGACTTAATGTATGGTACTGGTACTGTTTTTGATCATCTGTTTACTTTCCAATGTGCCCAGTTAGTGTAATCATGTTTTACTTTCCAACGTGCCCAGTTGGTGTAGTTAGCGTAACCAAATTGAGAAAGGAAGGAAAAAATTCTGCCATTGAAGCTAAGTGTACTGAAGGATGAGAAGTCAAAATTTTCATTTCTTCTAGTCTCCCTAGTGGAGCGGCCCCCTTAGGGAGTAAGGAGGGTGACAGCCTGCACAATGAGTTGTTGCTGTTCTTCAAGCAGCGCTGTCTTCTTGTTTTCAAGAGAGCGTATTTCATTTTAGAAAAAAAAAAACATACGATCTCATATGAGAATTGGATCCATAGCAGGCATATGTTCCCCAATAATTTCACTTGAAAAAAGGCCACTTTCATTGTTACCGTGCTGACTGTTAAAATGATATTTCTACTTGCCTAAGACTTGATCTTAGTACCAATCAATAAAATAGATTACATAATTGATGAGCCATATTACCTTGGCTGACAGGTAGACCAATGATTTCAAATAGAATCTGATAGATATTGTACTAGGCCAGGAAACGTATTATAACACTTCAAACACACAGTCTAGGTTATGATCATTCTCATAAGATAATCAAGATGTCCTACAACGACAAATTCAACCTTATTGCAACTTAATAGGTCCGTTAATAGATGTATAACAGACTTGTTTCAAAGCCTATGTCAAAATTATGTCTTATTAAGACTTAAACCATTGAATTTACGGTTATGGAATTCCTAGTCTGGAAGGTGCATGGAAATTCCTGGTCCTATAAATGTATTTGCCATGTTACATGTTCCATGGGCTGAATTTTTGTCGATTTATTGACCCAAAGTTCCTTACACACTTATCAAGTTTCAGATCAAACAAAATAAGAAACGTGACAAGAAAAAAAAAAGCACTGAAAATTCTAAGATCGAGATACAGTTTTATTAGAAGAAATTAATGGTTGATAATACAAGAGGAAAATATCAATTCCTGGGCAGGTGTATAATTGCAGGAAATAATACTTTCTGATTGCGCGGCCTGTGTTAGCAAGGGGTCCAATGAGGGAACACATAAAGGCATAAACAAATGGTGGGTTTGTTGGGTTTCATAGGGGTGGGGGCATTACTTTTTTTATCCTCTATATTTGGACGCATGGGCCACACCAACATAAAGCATTTATTTCCCCATAATTGAATTTCAGTTTAAAAATTGATATCTGGCCCACCCACGGATAGGATTCTTCTCCAGAGAGCCCATGGACCATAGAGTGATCTCGCAGCTAGGGTGACCTCGAAACGTGTGCCAGGTCCTCTCAGATTTGGAATCACTCTATGATTCATAGGCTCTAATTCCTAAATATCTAATGATTGGGATCGCTACATTACTTGTCAACATGGCACAAATAAGTATACAAAACCAGAAATTCTACCCATGAACATTTACCCTATAATTCATATGAAGTCAATGGAGTACAAAATTCTACCAATACCAACCAATTATTCTATCATATCCATAACAGTCTTAAAAACAACAAAAAAAATTGTTAAATTAATAGAAAGGGAAAGGCTCTTTGAAACTATGCGTCTTAACATTTATTATTACATTAATCATTTTAAAGAAAGAAAATAAACAATGTGAGGGGGTGTATGGCATCCCGCTTGCTCAAAGAACCCTTTCCTTCTAAATAAACATCAATCCGTGTTGAATTTATTATAAAAATGATTAATGAACTGTCTTGCTTGGAAGGAGCCAGCAAAGAAGCCGGCCTCATCCATTAAGTTGTTAGAAAAGCATAAATTTGTTAGAAAAAATAATTTGGATTGAGATTCTCTTGTAGGCAGAAGAGGAAAAAATAGAAAAGTTTGAGACTCTTTGAGCAGAGACTTTGTTCCAAATAATTTTATCCTATTTAAAAAAAAGAAAAAATAGAATTTTTATTAAGTAACGAACAAATTCATATCCAAGTTTTGACCTTTGAGGTAACCAATGGCTAATGAGATCCCGCACGAGATGCTAGATGAACATTATTTTATAAAGAGTGAGAGCTAGGGTTGTTAGAACATAAGTTTGTTGAGTATCATAACAAAACCATCTTTCTTGTAAGGTTAAAGAAAGAGGGAGGGATGAACTAATCATTAATTAACATACAGAAGGAACCCTGCAAGGCTATAAGGATTCAAGTCGACAGCTTTCAACTCCCAGCCTTGTTTTTCTTTCTTTCCTCTTAAATAGTATTTAAAGAGCCAACCCATATACAAACCCTCATCAACCCTTCTTTCTTCTTCTTCTTCTTCTTCTTGAACCTAAACCTTAATGGCTCTTTCTCACATTCTTTGTTTCTCTTTCTTTCTCATTCTCAGTTCCCTTACATCAGTAGCTCCACAAGGCTCATGGGACCTCGTCCAGAAAAGTATTGGCATATCAGCCATGCACATGCAGCTGCTCAACAACGATCGCGCCGTCGTCTTCGACCGCACTGATACCGGAGCTTCCAATCTCTCGTTGCCTGATGGGAAATGCCGGAATGACTCCAGTGATATTACTCTCAAATATGACTGCACTGCTCACTCCGCTGAGTATAATGTAGCTAACAATTCTGTACGAGCCCTTATGCTTCAAACCGATACTTGGTGCTCATCCGGTGCCGTCTCTGTCAACGGAACCCTAATCCAAACCGGTGGATTCAATGATGGTGACCGTGCTGTCAGGCTTTTCCAGCCGTGTGATACTTGTGATTGGAAAGAGATTTCTGATGGACTCAATCAACATCGTTGGTATGCCACCAATCAAATACTACCAAATGGACAGATGATCATCATTGGCGGCCAAGAGAACAATTACGAGTTCTACCCAAAAACCGCAACCACCAGTACTGTATTCAACTTAACCTTTCTAGAACAAACCAGTAACCTCTACCCTTTTGTTCACCTAAATGTGGATGGCAACCTATTCATCTTTGCCTACAATGAAGCAATCTTGTTCAACTACACCAGCAACACCGTCGTCAAAACTTTTCCGGCGGTTCCGGATTATCAGTCTCGGACCTACCCATTCACGGGTTCCTCAGTTCTTCTCCCATTAAAGAACTTATCCCAATCTTCAATGCAAGCAGAGGTCCTCATCTGTGGAGGACAAACATGGGACTCATCTAGTGAGGCCAATTCAGGGAACTTCACCGAAGCCTTAAACACATGTGCCAGGATCCGAATTACTGACCCGAATCCACAATGGACCATGGAGACAATGCCCTTGGCTAGAGTCATGGGAGACATGATCTTACTCCCAACTGGTGAAGTCTTGATCATCAATGGTGCCTCAAGGGGACTCGCCGGTTGGGAAATGGGAAGAGATCCAGTGTTCTACCCGGTTTTGTATCAACCAAATAACCAGACCGGGTCTCGGTTCCAAGTACTAAACCCATCAACTATTCCACGTATGTACCATTCTACTGCGGTCTTATTACGTGATGGTCGAGTTCTCGTGGGAGGAAGCAATCCCCATCAGTACTACAACTTCACCGGCGTTCTTTATCCGACGGAATTAAGCTTAGAAGCATTCTCTCCTGCGTATCTGCATTCGACATTTTCGAGTTTACGGCCTACGATCACCGCCCCGGCGTCATATGCTAAGCTTACATATGGGCAACGATTGGCAGTACGGTTCTCGGTGTCGAGTGGTACTAAGGTGAATACGACGGCGGTAATGGTGACCATGGTGGCTCCATCTTTCAATACACACTCTTTCTCCCATAACCAGAGGTTGTTGATGCTGAATATCGGGCATGTGACCCTTGTGAAGAATTCGAATTCAGCGTATGCCTTTTCCGCGACAACTCCAATTTCAGCTATCCTGGCACCTCCTGGGTATTATCTTTTTTTCGTGGTTCATCAAAATATACCTAGTGAGGGGATCTGGGTTCATATCCAGTGATTTATTATAGTTTTTATTTTTTTATTTTTTTATTATTTTTTTTTTTTTTTTTAACTACGTTGCTAATAGGAACAACCAGCCATTAAAAAAAAGTGTATAGATTTGATTATTTTTTCTGCTCATAAGGTGTATTTGTTTCTTAATTTGTTTAATAATGTAATCTTTGGTTTCATTGTGTAAGGGCTGAATAGGGTTCCTGCCAATGTATTCATTTCAATAAAAAGAGATCCACAATGTGTTGTTACATGGTTTTTTTTTTTTTTTTTTTGGATAAATTTTACATGGTAAGTTAGATACAAGGAATGACTAGGAAAGGCAATAGGTTACATGCTATATTGGTGATCCTACTAAGCTATCCATATCGTTATCTCTCAAAATTTTGAATTTAGAACCGTTGAACATGCACAACTTGTTTTGGAATATATTTTGGACCAAGTTGAATACAAATTTCACTTGCCAGCAAAAAAATAATAACAAAATCATATAAGCCCCCAGAGCAGAAAAACAGAGGAAAGTCTTCTTTCAACTCAATCCTTTCTTCAAGATCGTCAAGTTTCCTCTCCATCTTCTTGCTGTTTGTGCTGGAATATTATGGATGATATATAACATTTATTCTTCCATTGCTCCTTCTCAATGCATATGCGGGAAGGGATTTTGTGTAAATGTCAATCTGGTAGGATTGGGGACATTGAAGTTGATTTCTCATCATTTATGATAAGAAAAGAATTATCACAGATTTGATAATTCTTCCAGAGATGTGCACTCGGTGGTGAATGAGATTCAGGTTTTTTCTCTCTTGTGTTCCAATTCTAATCAAATCTATGGCTTATTTACTTTTATCTAGAAAACTGGTAATCACATATGCTTCTCAGCCCAGCAAGAAAATAATTGAGGTGAGATGGTTTCGCTAGGAGGATGGATGTATCAAAATAAATTTTGATGGGTGCTCTTGGGGTAATTCAGGTCATTTAGGTTCTGGTGGAGTTTTGTGAAGTCACTTGGGAATCCCTCTAAGAAGCTTTCAGTTTATGGAGGGTGGCCTCCAATTTTGGGGAGAGTTTTTTTTGCATTTTTTGAAATAAAGATTGCAATGAGTTTGAATCTGGAATCGATTTGGGTGGCGGGAGACTCAAAGTCAATAACTTAGTGTACCAAAAGGGTCAAATACCATAGTGTTTCCATCAACGATAGCTTTCTTGTAAAAGGTATTTAGATCGAATCTCTTGGAGAATAACTCATACTTACCGTCAAACCACCATGGTAGTGGATGTTCTAGATAAACATGTTGTGGCAAGGAGAATTTCAATGATTTGGTTTGCGCCTCTTTTTTTTGTGGAGAATATTGCTTGGGATGCTTAGGACCGCCCGAGATATAGATTCATTTGAGTATTATTTTGTTCTTTCTTAAGCTTATTTAGTTTGTTAGTCTCCTGATCGCCATGTCAAAGGTGGACTGCAATCTAAATATATGTTCTGCTTTGGATCTTTGATGTATTGCATCCATTTTTTTCTTAAATAACATTCTTTGATGATCTTTAGCAAAAAAAAGGACAATGAGGTTGAGAGGAATTTGGATCCGTTGCACATATGATCACCTAGTCGTACATGTGAGGATCTAACACATCTCCCTTTTGCTTACAAATATATCCATTTCATCTTTGTAATGGCAGGAGATGAGATAGGTGTTGGATGCTCACATGTATGACCAAGTGATCATATGTGTAGCGGATCCAAACTCGACTGAGAGGAGGTGGATTAGGCAAATTTTAAGGGAAAATCTTGTTTAGACTCTATTGGTAAGATTGCATGTACTATCATCTATCATAATTAAATGGAACAGATCGAACCTTAGGAATTGGGCTAGGCGATTTAGAACTTTTCACCAAATCAGGGATCTCAATCTCATTTAAGTTTAGGGAGAGGATGCAAGCTCGATCTCCAGGAATCCTGTACAGATAATCTTCATAATAGGTTTATGGTCTCCTCTTGAATTTACCTACTCAACTTGTGGCTCTGGCCCATTACTTCCCCTCCCTAAGTGTAGTTTCTTGGTTGTCCAACATTTTCCATTTTTCTTTTAGGATTTTCCTGGCTCCGCTTATAAGGGAAGTCATAAAGTTAGACTTCTTTTCACTCGAGTGTTGTAACCTTGTTTTACCAAAAAAAAATGTTGTAACCTTGTGACATTATTGAATTCAGGGTGTAGAGTTCCTTGTTAGAGGTGCAGGAAAATTCTTGGTCTTGTACTTGTGTCTGTTATGGTTTGGTTAAGCTGATTTTTCACATACATGTTTGACCCTAAAGTTCTCTATTCACATTTTAAGTTTCAATCTAAATATAATAACCCCTAAAGACAAAACAAAGTAGTGAAAATTCTAATGGGATATAACTTCCTAAAGACAAAACAAAGTATTGAAAATTCTAATGGGATATAACTTTTTTTTTTTTTAATGGGATATTACTTCATTAGAAGAAATCAATGGATGAAAATCCAACAAAAGAACACCAATGCATGGAAAGGTTTGTAGTTGAATTTCAATCTGACCTGACAATGGGTTCATCTTCATCCACATCATTTCTCAAATATCTAATAATAAAAATTAAATAGCCACATCGTTTATCCACATGACATAATATATATGAACTGGGATCGTTCTAGTAGACCACAGGAAACCTTCTAGCCTATAATTATATGATACATATGGGTCATAAGCGCGAAGCTACCAATGAAGTCACAGAAACACAAAGATTCTGCTAATACCAACTACATATTATATTATTAACAAAGAAGATACACTTGTATTGATAAATATCTATTTGCCTATATTTTATGGAAGCTCTTCTGAAGAAGCAACCGTGTTGAATTGCTTCATAGAAATTCGTGGTTCCAATGATTGATGAAAATGTTTATTAAATTGCCTTGCTTGGAAGGAGGCCGGCCTCATACATGAGTCTTTTTTTTTTTTTTTTTTTCTAATCTTTGGAAAGCGTAAATTTTGGTCATCCATAAATAATTTGGGTTGTTGGAGAAGCATAAATGTTGGTACTAATTATTTGAATTGTTAAACCAAAAAAAATTAACAATAATTTGGAATGATATTTTCTTGTCGACGTTGGACAAAATTAAAGAGTTCACGTTTGATACTGTGCCGGGAAACAACTTTCTTGCAAATAATTTATGCTACTTAAAAACAGTAATTTTACAGATTATAGTTAATGTTTTTTTAAGAGAAAAGTATACTATGTGATCTGCACCATGACATAGATTGAGGGAAGGAAATGATCACCCGGTCCTTGTGAAATATAAAATATTTACCTTGTTGATGCCCTTATGCATTCTCTTATTAGCCCGCCACTCAAATAGAAAGTGTTCTTCATTTTTTAATTAGGAAAGAAAGTTGTATTTTTTAAATGGATATGTACACAATCTCAGGTTCGATTCCTCATCTGTGCATCTGCGATTTAAGTGGAGACTATGGTGGTGGGTTACTGAGCTAGTTTCCCCGAAGATTAGTCGAGGTGCGCGTAAGCTGGCCCGGACACCTTGGTTAAAAAAAAAAAGTATATCTTAAATGGAATATCTTGTCATAATCGAAGTTGGTAAAATAAATAGGACAAGATAATGTTACCTCTTGATGTAGGTACACACCCACAGAATGAGAGGACATGCATGAGCATCTTTAGCATGGGGTAGCATAGTCTTTTCTCACCCACTGTGTCTTGGTGCAGGTACATGGCAAGAGGTAGTGTTAATTCTTTGTTACGAATAAATATTACCAAGTAGTTTAAAAAAAAAACCGTAACTTACTTCTTTGTGGTATACTTTTATTTTCAAAGTTGGTAATTATGTTATTCACATGTTTACTAAAAAACTATGCAACTTTTAATAATGACATAATGACATCATTTTTAAAGTTATAACTTCTCGTTTTTGGTGGCAAGTTATAACTTCTCACCTCACCATCATTATGACAACAAGAATACAATATTAAATTAGCCCCAAACCAAAGTTGTAGGTATGGGTATCAATGTCTATTAGTCTTGGCCAATGTTGAATTGCTGATACAACACCGATAAATATCAAGCTGTGTTAGGCATTAAAAAAAAAAAAGGCTACCTTGATTGTGCCCTCTACTCCAAATTCAGGATGCCTTAAAAAGACACCTTGGTCCTCTAGTTGGATACATGTGTCGGCACATTCCAACTGGTGCTATGGATTGGGCTCGTCTGTAGCACACTTTTGTGCTACAGATCGTGTAGCACATACTAAATGGTTGACACGTGGCTATTTTAAAATGAATGGTGATGATACCGAGGGAGGAGGGATGCGTTTTGTACGTGTGTTGCAGCGTGCATTTTAAAGGAAATCAAAAGAAAAATACCTAAGAGGGAGGGATCGTAGGAACCAAACGGATTCTTCTTTGCCGGCGATCCTTCTCCTTGCGATTCTTCTCCGCAGGCGATATCTCAGGTAGGTACTTCCCATTTTTCACTCTTGCGATTCTTCTATTTTCTTCCTGCTCCACGGCTGATATTTCAGGTGGGAGGGACTTTGGTCCTCTTTTCTTTCAGTCCAGATAATGGAAGCCTCTGCCCAGGAGTTTTAATAGACAAGAACCAAGAAATCTGGATTATTAACCAATTATCAAGACAATGGCCGAAGAAGGGAATGCAGATGCTCAGCTCTTTCCGCTCCTCTGACATCTCCTTCAAGAGGTACCCATGAACCCTTTAGTCTTTGTAAAAACAATTTCCCCCTTTAGCCTTTTTGTGTGTATGAGTTTATATCTGATTCTCAATTCCTTCTATATTTTTCTTCCGCGAATTTCGAGTTTAGTCATTCTGAGATTAGACTGGAAACATCTATCTTGTATTGTATATGAATTCCAGGATCTGGGTGTTCTAAATAAGAAGTATTAGAGGTCGTTTGAGAGGCCAGCGAATTGTTCTACAATTGTGACGTTTTATTCTGCATTTGTCAGAATTTCTGGTTTCAGGAAGTCATTTACTTCATTTAATTAGGCATACTTGATTCAAATCTGTTAGAATTATATTTACATGCTTCTTCGCTGTGGGTTGTGGCTGCTGCATTCATCTTTTCCTTTTTCTTTCGGGTGCCCTTGGATGGATTATTTGGTCCCAGTTGGAGACTGAAGATATTTAAACTTAGCCATGGACTAAACTACTAATGTAATTATCAGAATCGCAAGGAGAAGGATTGCCGGTGGAGAAGAATCCGTTTGGTTCCTGCGATCCCTCCCTCTTAGGTATTTTTCTTTTGATTTCCTTTAAAACGCACGCTGCAACACACGTACAAAACGCATCCCTCCTCCCTCGGTATCATCACCATTCATTTTAAAATAGCCACGTGTCAACCATTTAGTATGTGCTACACGATCTGTAGCACAAAAGTGTGCTACAGACGGCACATCCAAGTGGTGCTATGCTGACACAATAGTCATGCCACCAGGTAACGTTCTTTCTTCCATTAAAAAATAAATCATTTTTTGACCGATACGGACCATCACTATGCTCAATAATACAAATGCCTATCGTTATCTGCTAATTACACCAAAAAACTCATTATCAGCTGATACTATCCGCCACACGTTACCAATACTTTGACCTTCAAGGTCCTGATGAGAACGATAAATAATAAGATCAATTTTTTGTCCTTTTTCAGGGCGGCGGGGCGTAAGAGCATATGTTAGTTGGGTATTATAACAAAACCTTTTTTCTTCTAAACATTAGATTAAGACTGGGAATGGACTATTCATTAATCAATATTAAGAAGGAACCCATTAAGTAGGAACGAGCCCGTAGGATTAATTTGCCGAAGTCCTAAATACTAGTCGTTAGCCAAAAAAAAAAAAAAACATTAAATAGAAGCGCAAGAAGGATTCAAATCGACAGCTCGCAACAAAGGATTCAAATCTCTCGAATCGACAACTTCCAACTCCCCAACCTCGTTTCTCCATTTTAAAAATGAAAATTTTAAAACCTCGTTTTCCTTCCCCCTTCCCTTAACAATAACAGTATTTAAAAGCCCCAACCCATGTATACCCCCTCATCAACCCATCCATTCCTCTTATCCTCCTCCTCCTCCTACCTACGGACCAACTCTCACTAGCCGTGATGTCTCTATCTTCCATTCTCTTTTTCTCCTTCTTTCTCATTCTCAATTCCATCACATCATCAACTGCTTCACTAGGTCAATGGGACCTTGTCCAGAAAAGTATTGGCATATCAGCCATGCACATGCAGCTTCTCAACAATGATCGTGTCATCATCTTCGACCGCACCGACTTTGGCCGTTCCAATCTCTCCTTGCCAGCTGGCATGTGCCGGGATGACTCCAATGAGTTGGTTATCCAACATGACTGCACTGCTCATTCCGCAGAATATGATGTCCATAATAATTCTATACGAGCCCTTAATATCCTAACCGATACCTGGTGCTCTTCCGGTGCAGTCTCCGCCGACGGAGTCCTCATCCAAACCGGTGGATTCAACGACGGTGACCGTGTTGTTAGGCTTTTCCAACCGTGTATTACTTGTGATTGGCAAGAGATTCAAAATGGTCTCATTCAACGACGTTGGTATGCCACCAATCAAATACTACCTAATGGACAGGTCATCGTGATCGGCGGTCAAGAGAACAATTACGAGTTCTATCCAAAAACCCCATCCACCAATACTGTATTCAACTTAACCTTTCTAGAACAATCCAGTAATCTCTACCCTTTTGTTCACCTCAACGTGGATGGTAACTTATTCATCTTCGCCTACAATGAAGGAATCTTGTTCAACTATACCAGTAACACCGTCGTGAAAACTTTTCCGGTGACACCAGATTATCAGCCTCGGACCTATCCATTCACTGGCTCCTCAGTTCTGCTCCCACTAAGGAACTTGCAAGGTTCTTCTGTGGAAGCTGAGGTACTCATCTGCGGTGGAGCTCCATGGGATGCATATGACGAGGCAACTTCAGGGAACTTCACCGAAGCATTAAACACATGTGCCAGGATCCGAATTACTGACCCGAATCCACAATGGACCATGGAGACAATGCCTCTTGCTAGAGTGATGGGGGATATGACCTTACTCCCTAACGGCCAAGTCTTGATCGTTAATGGTGCAGCAAGGGGACTTGCCGGGTGGGAATATGGCAGAGATCCAGTGCTCTACCCGGTGTTGTATCAACCCAATAACCAGACTGGGTCTCGGTTCCAAGTACTAAACCCATCTACTATTCCACGTATGTACCATTCCACCGCAATCTTGGTCCGTGATGGTAGAGTTCTAGTGGGAGGAAGCAATCCCCATCATTACTACAACTTCACCGGCGTTCTTTATCCGACGGAGTTAAGCTTAGAGGCATTCTCACCTGCTTATTTGGATTCGGAATATTCGGGTTTACGGCCGACGATCAACATCCCGGAGTCGTCTAGTAAGCTAACTTACGGGCAACAATTTGTGTTACATTTCTCGGTGACGAGTCAGGTGAACCAGAGCTTGATAGAGGTGACAATGGTGGCACCATCTTTCACGACACACTCCTTCTCCATGAGTCAGAGGCTGTTGGTGTTGGATAGCAGTAACGTGACAGCAGGGACGAACTCATCGTATACGATAGCGGTGACGACTCCTAATTCAAATATCCTAGCACCTGCTGGATATTATATTTTATTTGTGGTTCATCAAGATATACCTAGCGAGGGGATTTGGGTTCAACTCCAGTGATATATTGTAATTTTTTCACTATTATTTTTTGGGAAGTCAATATTATTAATTAATTAATAATTTATGTTTATGATGTTCCTAATAAAAAAAACCAGCCATAGAAATTTGTATTTACTTGATCAATTTTTTCTGCTCATGAGTTGTATTTTTATTATTATTATTATTATTATTTTTTTTAATAGTGTAATCTTTGGTTTCATAGTTTGATATTATCAAACATGTTGAATGATAAGGACTTTGGCCCATTAGGCCTCCAAAATACTTGATATTAGATGGGAGGTGTAATATTTATAAAGTAGTTTATGATTCAAAATAATTGGTATTATCAAGACAAAATATTTTAATTGTTGAAATCTAAGAAATGGTCAGGATTGGACCGCTTAGTCATGCTAGTCATGCTAAGTCATCCTAGTCATGTAGGAAATTTTAAACTGAAATTCAAGGGGAAGTGTATTTTGTGGAGGAGTGCGGTTCTTGCACGTGCGTAAGGGTCAATGTGAGTGCATGAGAAAGCATCCACAAAAATGTCATTTTTTCTTTTATGGGGTGCAGGTTGTTCATTTCACCTCATGTGTCCAAGCGGAAGGGCCACACTCCCCCACGGAAAATATTTTCTTGAAATTCAATCACATATCATAACATTTATTGATATATTCCTTCTCTATACACCCTTGTGTTCACAAATATCCTCCTAACTTTGAGTATTTTCAAAAATACCCTTCAAGATTCCATTTATCATAGGGCGTTAGCTACAAGCCTGCAACCTGAACAGAAACAAAATTTTGTCCTTTGACAACCTCATCTTCTTTCATTCAATATAAGAACAAAAAATGACTCATTTTGGATGAGTTTTCCTATGGCCATTCACCATGAGTGTATTAAAAGCACACGTGGGGTGTCACCACCTGGTGAGGAAAATTTTATCCTCTTAAAAATAAGAGGAAATTACACTCCCTTGAGTCCCTTCCCCTGTACTTGATACCACTTTCGCCCCCACGTACTTTGAAAAGTACTACTCCCCTCCATGTATTTTAAAGATTCTATCAATCTTTCCATTTTTGTTAGAGAACCCTGTTAAGAGATGACATCAACCTAACAATATTATCTATAATCCCCAAATTACCCTTCCCTAATGTAAAATAATTGTTGTGAGCTCCGTCACTGGGAGCTAGGGGTGTCAACCGGTCGGGCCGGTCCAGTTTCGATTGGGCTTAATCGGGCTTAAAGACTTTCAAAGGCTGCACCATATCCGCCCATTTAACTAATCGGCTTAGTTATTGAAGGCATGGTACGCTTTATATTCAGTCAGTCGGCCTCAGGCTAGAATCGAGCTACCTTAATCAGACTTTAGTCGGACCTTAACCGGGCTATGGACATATTTAATGTTAAACGGGTTTTAACTGATTTTTAAACTGGCCCTCTTTAAAATGTGTTCTTATATTCCAGCTCACTCATGCAAACCCAAAAAAATGACAATAAATCAATAAATGATACCAAATCTAACAATTATTTAAAATGTGAACATGTCTTTACATTTTAGTTTTTTCTCTTTAATTTGGGGGGATAAAATAGGTATTCTACAATCATTAAAGGGTCGGGCCAGACTGGTGCACAATAGGTCGGTCTCGATCGGGTGTTATTCGGTCGGTCTCGATCGGGCACCCCACAGTCCAAGTAGTAAAATCCAGACCGACCTTTTATAAATGGGCCGGGCTCAAATCCGACACGTTTAATAAATGGTCGGGGCGGTTTTAGTCGGGTCGGGCCACGAATTGATACCCCTAGTGGAAACCATGGCTTTAGGGAGAAACTCTCGAACCCTATGAGGGAGATCAAGATGCAGAAACTCGTGCTCAACATCTCCATCGGAGAAAGTGAAGATCGTCTCACCAGAACCTCTAAGCTGTTGGAACATCTGTGTGGCCAAACCCCTGTGCTCTCCAAAGCTAGGTACACTGCGCGATCGTTTGGGATCAGACGGCATGAAAAGATTGCCTGCTACGTTACCGTCAGGGTTGACAAGGCGATGCATATTCTGATAGCGGATTGAAGGTGTTTGAATCTAGTATGGCCAACCCGAATTTGAATGGCCCTCCGCCTTTGCTTATCCTCTTCAATTTCCATTGTTTTAGTTGGACCAGTTTACTTCTTTATTCCATCTATTCTTCTGATTTTTCTGGTGTTTATGGGTTTTCATTGCTATTTTTGTTTGGGGAAGGAATGAATTGGCGAGGTCCATATATAAGGATAAGAATCGCAGGCTAGACCATAGCATCGAGCTCTGTTCTTAGAGCCGATCTCACCCAGTTTTACTAATAAACAAATCCTTCAATTTTGAAGAAACCCAGATCGATTTAATATGGAACAAAACAAACAATGTTGTGAAATTCATGTAATCAAAACCAGTGCAACTTTGCAATTGGGAGTGGCATTAAACTAATCAAAGCCCCTGTGCCTTCCTTCTTCGTATACTTACAGCAAGTGGCACCATGTGTTGCTGTGCGTGCAGGTTCAAACATGGTGAGTGAGTGCACCGTGCCATCAAAATTCAAAACCCATTCGGCCCCAACTTCCATTGTTTCAATTCCAATGTCCTCTGCCTTTGTGAGCCGCAGTAATTATCATTTTAGGTCTGAGAAGATGGTCAACAGCAATCCAGGTCGATCGATCGGTAAAAGGTAAAATGTTCAAACCAGTCTCTGGTTTTAGGGTTCGACGAGAAGCGGAAAGAAAATTACATTGCCTCTTCTCTCACAATTCTTCCTGAACTATTCCGAAATTCTCCAAATTTCTGGGCTTCTCGATGACCAAATATCGAAATTGAAGGACAAGGATTGGTTTGGTTGAAGCTGATATGGTGCCGTGGGCAGTGGGGCGCCACTGTAGACCCTTAGATGGAGACGAGGGAAAGAAGAAGAGGGAGGAAGTTGATGAAGGAAGAGATGAGAAGGTGGAGGACAAAATGTCGCCCTAAGAGTCTGAGTCGTCGTCCTCTGGCATAGGATAGTTCAGGTTCAAACACCGGCAAAGGGAAACAATAAAGGGGAGAGGTGCCGCCCCACAGTTAAACCCCATATTAACCATAAAACTAAGAAAATAGGTAGAAGAGGGTTGAGAAAACCTGATTCGAAGAGGGATGAGAAAACCTAAGTTGCAAGTAGGGAAGAGGAGGGAAAGGGAAGATATTATACATAAGGGTAATAATGTCTTTTATACATGTTAGTTTAATAATGTTAATCACTAATGGAACAATTGATAGAATTTTTAAAATACAGGGGAGGGGAGTGATATTTTTCAAAATACATAGGGAGGGGAAATGGTATTAAGGCAAAGAACAGGGGAGAGAAATGTAATTTTATCCAAAAATAAATTTCTTAAGTAGGACCTACCCAAGGATGGGGCCATCCTTGAGGAGTGAAACATGTGGTATGGCATTGGTAGCTTTTCGTTTTTGGTAAAAAAATTTAGGGAAAATTATGTGATTACCCACTATTGGGTTTATCTTTACAAAAATACCCAAGTTAGGTTTTCTTCAACAAATTTACACAAAACAAGTTTTTGTATTACAAATATACCCATAACAGTGCTCAATGTACGCCTTCAGCCGTATGACTCAAGTTGGGTATGAATTTTCCTTCAATCGGTTATAGTATTTTCGATTTCTATCTTAATTATCTCCTCCAATCGGCTCTAAAATGTACGATTTCAACTTCTTCTCCCGTTGGTAAATATCTCTTGCAATATCTTTATCATAACCATCACCATTCTTGCCAGTAACTTTGCAACCACCACCATCTCCTCTAGTAACACTGTCACAAAACCCTAACACGACGGTCCAAAGCGAGTTCATACCCTACCCGTACTTAATTTTCTCCTTCTAATTTTTGTGATTTGTTTACTGATTTTTGTGATTAGGGTTTTTATCTTTCGAACCCAACAATCACCCGTCTTCGCAGAACCCTAAACTCAGTAAACTAATAATGTCTTGTTGAGTGTGTGTGTGTGTGTGTTGGAGACAAGAAGCAGGGGAAAGACCAATATGGAGGATAATAGTGGAAGAGGAATAATGAAACTTCAAGGAACCAATGAGGATGTGGACTTTATTTGTGATCTTCCAGATTCTATGTTGGGCCGCGTTCTCTCATTTCTTACTACCAAAGATGCTATGAGGACTAGTTTTTTAAGCAAGAGATGGGAATCTGTATGGACCTCTCTTCCATTTATTGACTGAGGCGAGACGCGATTTACCAGACATTTCGGGTTGAAACATAGTGACGATATGGATAATTTTTACGGGAGCAGAAGAGATTTTCTGAATTTGTTGAAAGGTTTATTGATTTTCATGGAGACTTGAATTTATCAGAGCTTCAGCTAGGGTTTGATATTAGAAGATATCTCAAGTTCATTGCTCGTACCGAAAGGGGTACATGCAGTGATGACTAGCGATGCTATGTCAATTGATATAGGTTTTTCAGGAAACGCTGGTTTCATAACGCAAGTTCATCCATTTCTGGTCTGCGTTCCAATCCGACCCTCTTTAATCTCTGTTTGGGGCGGAATTACAGGGGAGGGTGGGGAGAGGTTGTAGGAGGAAAAGCAGGGGTGGCGGAGAGAAGAGTGGTAGGAGAGATAAATGAGTTTGTTAGGGGTAAAAGTGTCCAATTATTAGGCATACAACAGAAAGCGTATGGTGAGAACTATTCTGGGTATTTTTGTAATACGTAAATTTATTTTGTATAAATCCGTTAAACGAAACATAACTTAGGTATTTCTGTAAAGACAAACCCAATTGTGGGTAATCAAGTAATTTTCCCAAAATTTTACAGGGCAATATCACTCTCACTGCCTATTGTACTAAATCCAGAACCAAGCCCCAACCCCAATTCCCCATTGTCCCAAAACACTTTGTATGCAATCAAACCCCTCCTTGACTATTTGAGAAGATTTTTCTGATTTTTTTTTTTTTTTTTTTTTTTTGCAATGACCGCCTAAGGAGGGAGAAAGGGGGAATTCATTGGAGCCACATGGGCAAAAGATAGGATACAAAGTGAAGGTCTTTGGAAAGGAAGTCATCCAAAAGCCCCGTAGGGGCACCCTAGTCTTTTCATTCCCACACCAATCTATACATTTGTTTCTTGCATCAGACTGATTATTATGCTATGCACTGTAATGTTTTCCCTTTCAGGAGAAAGAACCATGCCAATCTGGTGTAAACAACACCAACAGATTCTTTTCCACACTGACAGTGTGGAAAACCCTCTCCCATGCATTGTTATAACTTTATGGAAATTTCAGCCAAAATTTGTTGATGGTAGTAGAACACCTAACAATAGGGTAACAAGTGATTTTTTTGGGCCCTTCAAGTCCCCGAGGCATTGGACTGAGTATATCCTCCTACCGATGCGAGCCTAGTATTGATACCCCTAGCCTCAGCGAAGACGGTTGGGACGATCTAGTGTAGGTTTTAGCTTCCATCCTTGACTACCATGAAAAGCTATCTTTTCCCCTTTTTTTGTTGGATATACAACTATGAAAAATCTTCTATTAATTAGATTATCTTATGAAACTTTTAGGAAGCATTTTGCAAATATAATTTATAATTATAAAATGGATGGTTATAATATATTTGGTCTAGTTTATTGCCAATAGGAACCAATAAGTCCATGGTTATGAATATATTTATTTAATGTAAGTACTTAACAATGATTTTAATCTCTCGATATCTTCAGTCAATTTCTTGAAAGCTGACTCACTACTTCAAAAAAACAAATGTCATTGGTGATTATCTTGCTAAAGTAGCAGTCAAATCAGATTTTTCTGAAACTTCTTCAAATCTTTCAACTCACATTAAGGAAGAGGCAGTGAAGGATGCTTTAACTAGGCCTCACTATCGTTTCTATTAGTGGCTGTTGAGCGTCACTGCTAATGGCAATATTGAAGGTGTGAGTTTTTAACTCTTCGATTCTTTTTTGTTGTTGTAGTCTTTTTGTTCTTCTTTTTTAATAAAATTCGGATCTTTAGTGAGAAAAAAAAAAATATTCTTTTAGATTTGGATCAGTACCTTGAGTTTATCTTTGTACCCAAGTCCCTAAGTCATGTGATTTATTAGTGCTTAGTGTTTGTACCCATTCAAAGCTAGAGAGAAATTTTGGGATATATGTCCTACAGTCATCTTAACCATAGTTATTGTCATCATTGCTTAAACAAATCTTCCAATAAGACATATTCAAGATCTTATATTCGATTGAAATATCCTAAGCATTTCTTAGGGTTTATAATTTTGTTAAAGGATAATTCTCCCATTTATCATCTTCTCGTAGAAACAATTTAGATTATTCAAATTCATAATTTTAAATTATTATTATTATTTTTTTTTTTTAAGAGAGAGGGTTCTCTAAGCAAGTGCAACAATGAGTTGCAATAGAATGATTTCATAGAGTAGGACAACAAGATCATTTCATGTGAGAAGGAAATAGATAACCATCTCTTGGCGGGTTCAAAGAATTTTTCCCCTTATCTTATGGCACCCCCATTTTATGGTAACAACAATTCTCCCATGAAAATCTTTCATATTATATTATGTTGTATGGTGATTGGTATTCTGATTGGATAGAAAAGAAATTGACAAACCATTGCCTCGCCACAAACAGTAAATCAAAAATGATGAAAGAACTTCCCTTGCACTTGACCTCCGTCTTGGATTGCCAAATAGCATCTCCCATTTATGTAACTTGACCCCCAAAAATGTCTCAGAACATTAATTACCATCATCCATAATCTAATAATGATCCTGTAATCGATTTCAAACCTAGATAAAGGAGGAAGGTGGTGTACCAATCAAACAGTTGGCATTGCAACAACCTTAGCCAAATTTCTTAACAATAAATATTTAGATGGCAAAAAATGAACACCGTAATGAAGCAATTTAATTGGGATGAATCTAAACTCTCCCATGATGCATCATTAGTGCAGCTAAAAACTTCTTTATCACAACTTTGTAAATATCCAATTCTCCAAGAAATATTATTATTATTATTATTATTTTTTAATATATACTTTTGAAGCATAACTTGATTATGATACATGATTTGACATAAATACACATCTAATAATTAACAAAAGAAAAAAGGAGAGGTGGGGAAGGTACGTTACATGGTTTTCATTCTGTGGATCTTCTATATACTTGAAACATTCATATTTATCAAAGTTAACGAGTTTATATTTTTCTCCTCCTTTTGTAAGATGGAAAAAAAAAAAAAAAAAAGAAG
>NW_024868728.1:15224-47423 GCF_013358625.1 Macadamia integrifolia | reverse complement strand
TGTTAAAGATAATCAAATTAAAATTGCCCAAAACTAGGGGTGTCAACGGTCCGGGTCGGTGCGGTTTCGGTGTGAGTTTGGAAGTGACCGAAACCGACCCAATAAGGATTTATCGGTTTCGGTCCGGTGTCGGTTTCGGTGCGGTTTGGGTTCGGGTTGGTACCGGTTTGGATTTATTAGGTTCATTTCGGTTTGGATCGGTTTTTTAAACCGGTATGGAGCCATTAGGAAACAACCAAATGATGAATTGTTGAACTTCGATTTCTTAAATCGATTTGTAACCGGGTTGGTTTTGATTTTTGGTCTAGTTTGAATTCGATTTTCCATACAAATGTATACAAAACTATTCAAATTTTAATTTTGAACTTCGATTTCTTAAATCGATTTGTAACCGGGTTGGTTTTGATTTTTGGTCTAGTTTGAATTCGATTTTTCATACAAATGTATATAAAACTATTCAAATTTTAATTTTTTTAATGAATTTTGGAGTGTTTCGGTTTCTTACCGGTTTGTTTCGGTTTCGGTCCGGGTTTTGAGCCGGTTTCGGTTTGGTTTCGGGTTCATCCGGTTTTCGGTGCGGTTCGGTTTGGTTTTGGGGTTACAATACTTGAAACCGAACCGAACCAATAAGGCTTCGGTTCGGTTCGGTCCAGGTTGTTATCGGTTCGGTCCGGCCGGTTTTACCGGTTCGATTTAGGAATTGACACCTCCTACCTGTGCCTAAGCACAAAAGGCAACAAAATGACACCCCTATCCCCATGAAATCCAAAAAAAACCACCCCCCAGATTTCCATGTTATCTCCCTCATTGACCCCTTGTTGCACAACGAGAGAACAATCTTTTCTTCTTATTTTATATTAGGATTACTTCCTTAATTATTCAAGACAACCAGCCGCACCATTTTTTAGTAATTGCGAAAGTGGAATAATTCAAGTACACCATTCAACAATGGATAATTTTATATTAGGATTACTTCCTTAATTATGTGAGACAACCAGCCGCACCATCGTTTTTAGTAACGTGCGAATTTACTTTAGTTTTTTATTACTTTCAAACTTTATATTTTGTGTAGGACCCACAACAGATGGGTCCCGTATAACAACTAATTCTCTGAGATTGCCTGTTGCACACGTGAGTAGGGGTGAAATAGGGTCGGATTGGGCCGGGTTTCTTAGAACCCTAATCCAACCCTAGGTCCTCAAAATTTAACCCCCAACTGAACCCTGTTGGATTCATGTTCAGGCCCAATCTTGTCGGGTTCATTCCAACCCAACCCGACCCTAATTGACCCTGTCAGGGCCAAGTTGGGTTGGGTTAGGCTAGGCTGGATTGGGTTGACCCTGACATCTGCAATTGTTGGATTAACCTTGATTGACCTGTTTTTGCTACTCATATCCTATACATTAAAAAATTATAGAAAAATGAAATACCAAAAGGAGCCCTAAATTATAACATAAAATTTGATAATTAAATTTTGGGTCGGGTTGGGTTGAGGTACCAAGCCAGCCCTAACCCTGACCCAGAGTTGGGGTTTTTCAACACTAACCAGTTTCAGGGTCAAAAAAATTAGCCCAAGCCTTGTTCAGGTTTAGGGCGAGCCAAGACAGATTCGAATTGTCAGGGCAAAACTTTCACCCTTACTCGTGAAGTTCTCTTGAACGGCTTACTTGATATGGAAAAAGGTAGATGTGCTGTAGTCAAAGTCAAAATGAGAAAGTAGGCATTTTCAACTGTTGCATTTTTTTCTCCTTATCCATTTTTCGGACTGTTCAAAAAGGGATCCATATGGAATTAATTGACCATTAAACTAACCTAATTACACTAAATTTGCTTAATCTTCATGCAAAAACAACAGTTAAATTCCATTATTTGGCTTTTCAGGTCTGAAGCTCTAGGCTGTACATACGGTTGTCCTCATCACTAAATTTCATTCAAAAAAACTAACAGTTTGAATTGTTGGTTTTTTACTTTTTAAGGGAAAAAACTACCCTCTTGCAGCGTTTGTACAAATTGTTGTTTTTTAACTTTTTGAGGGAAACTATTTTTTACTCCGTAATTGGTGTGACAAGGAAAATATTCATGTCGGCTGCGTAAAAATCCCATGTGGCCATGTCTAACTTTAAATATATTTTTAATTTTATTTCATACGTTAAAAAACAGAAGAGGCAAATTAGGATACTAGATTGGAAGGTGACCTCTAAAGTCATAGAAAGACAACTATTGGCACCCTCTAAACCTTCTTTTACTGGGAATTTCTTGGGAAGATCTAAACACACATCACATTGGATCCTCAATAGTAAAAAAAAGTTAGATGACTCAAAACGTCAATTTTAAGGATAATTTACAATGTCGCTTCCTAAAAAATACCAATATTAGAGGGATATCTTCTCTCTTTCATCAAATTAGACTTAGACCCTCTGCCGTCAGTCAGCTTTATAGAATATTTTGAAATGTCACTTTTACCCTTATGAGTAAAACATTGATAAATTATTCATTTTCATTTTCCCAAAAATGTCCCTCTACCCCTCTTTACCCTCTCTTTCACCAAATTAGAGAGAGAGAGAACTATTATTGTGGGTTTTCTACAACCGAATATGGTTGAAGAAAAGGAGACTTGAATACATGGACTCCCAACCATCTTCGGCAGAAAACCCAAATTCACTGAAACTTGAAGTAATACCCTAAGAACCTAAACCAGACAATCAGTCTGGAATTTTTGATAACAATGAAGAAAGGCAATTCTTCTAAGAAGTTGTCTACCCATCAAATGAACGTCTACGCATCAGAGGTGAACGAGCAGTGCCAATCTCAACTTAGCTTCAAAAAAATTTCCCAACTCCGATTGACTTGATGGAACCATGAACTGATAAGAGAAGATGTAAAAAATCAAAATGAAAGAAACCTGTTAGATTTGTCGGTGGAGAACAAAGAAAGCCAATGTCTTTCTCTACATACTTCTCCTTCTCGATTTCGTCAGAAGATGGTGATCGTCTTGCTTTCATCGTTCTTCTGACTGGTTTTCCTTCGGATTTGTTCAATGGTTTTTTTTTTTTTTTAGCAAAACACAAATCCAGTTATCTCCGGACCAAAGTAAATCAATAGTGTATCATAAACACCCTTCAAATAGTTTATTTAAAATCGAGCAAATCAAACTTATGTCAAGCACTCAGTCAAGGAACAAGGTTGTCACCAAGCGACAGTGAGGCCAGTTGGTCAGTTGGACTGCTTGCCTGCTTCTGAACATTCCTCAAAAGCTCCATGGCCTCTGCGACCTTCGCTTTCAAAGCTTCTGGACGGATCCAAGACTTGAGCAAATGCAAGACCTCTGTCTGGTCCATCTCCAGCAGCATTCCTGTCACTTTAGCCACCATTTCATGCTCAAGTTGATCAACTAGCGGGTACAGACTTTCACCCGACATCGTCCTCTTTTGTTCATGTGTTGCATTTGCCAAGGCAGAAGCCAAAGCACTCATAGGAATAGGCTATAACATTGTAGCGAGTACTGAACATTCCTCAAAACCTCCATTTTGTATATTGATGAAATAAGACGATCCTTAGAATATTTAGAAAAAGAGGATTTCACCATTTCTAAGCATTTTCCTCCACTTGTTCTCGAATCATATATGAATAAACGATCCCCAAAAAAATCCTGAAGATCGCGACAGTACACGAAGGAGAAAAAACCATGACAAAAGCCAAAAGAAAACAACGATTCTCGAACACAAGCAAAGAATTGTTACTTCAAAGCAAAATTCTTGTCTCCACCATTGAAACACAATCAAGATCCGTTACAGAAAACGAACCATCAAAGAGAAACTAAGTCGCTTTCTCCATTACAAGCATAGATTTGGCTCATTCTCGTGAGGAATCACAACTTTTTCCTCTGCAACAAAACAGATAATTAGGGCTTCGAGTCTCTCTCTCTCTCTCTCTCTCTCTCTCTCTCTCTCTAGCACTGTGTCACTGTTGGTAGCCTTTCTCCTTCACTGCGCATTCGCAGCCGCCGTAGATGCCATCGCCGGAAGGGGTTGCAGTCGCCGATCTAAAAAGGGAGATCAATCTTCTCCAACGTTTTCAATCGATTTTGGGAATTAATTCTTCAAGGGAAAATTTTGGTACTCCCTTGTTTTTAAGGGTAAAATGGTATTTAGAAAAAATATGAACTGCTGATGTCTGTATTATGGGTGTATTCTGTAACGCTAATCGACGGTAGGTGGTCTAGGTCCAAGTCCAATTTGGTGAAAGAGAGAGGGTGTCCCTCCAATCTCCAGGGGATGGCGTCGTAAATTACCCTTCTAAAAATCTATCTAGAAACAATCTAAACTATTTAGGCTTTCTTTGGTTTTATTTATGTTTCTATTTATCTGATGTATTTTTATTTCTATAGATGTTTGGTGTGATTTATGGTCCTCATTTCTATTTAATATAAATTCAAATAAATCACAAATCACAAATAACCTAAAGGTCACGTGCTGTAATTGTTTAAAATCAAGGGTAAAGAAATAATTTCCTTTCTTTTTAATAAATACCTGTTCTGATTTCTTCCACATAGAAAACTGTCGTGAAATCATACTCTCGTTCTCTCTGAACTCTGCAAATTGGTTAGTGAACGCATCCATCCGTAATGGATTGCACAATCTTGGGCATTCACCTCAGTTGCCGCTGGTTCATCTCTGTTCTCCTCATCATCCCGAAACTGTTCAAACACTTCCGCTATGAAGATTGACTCGTCAACGATGGTAAGCCCCTCCTGGCGGCGTCATCGTGTCCTTCCAGTACGGCAACTCTTTCCCTTATCCACTTGTTGTCTCCTCCGTCATCTACTACTGCTGAGGCTGTTTGGAAAACAAATAGCATTAATATCAAGTCACCGATCGATCTATATAAGGCAAAAGGACTACTAATTTCTCATTTTTCATTTGGGTTTGTCTTGCTTTTGATTTTAGATTGCTTTCATCTGTTCCTTTTCAAAATCAGATTTGGGGGCTAAGAAGGGTTCGTCACTCTCGTCGTTTCCTTTAGAAAGAAAACCCAACACCATATGTATCCTCATCCTCCCTCCATGCATGGCTCTGCTGGTGGCATTTTTTCTCCAACCTTTGAACATGAAGGGTATAACAGAAATGAGTGGGCATGATTACTTCCAAGGGAGTTGGGTTCATGATGCCTCTAATCCTCTTTACAATAACAGCAAATGCCCAACCAGAAATTTATATTGCTTGCTGGTTTTTTAAGTTTTTATGTCAAAAGTTTTGTGTTGATAAAGGGCATCAAGTGTTCGACGAAATGCCTCAGCCAAGATTGGTGTTATGCATATCAGTCATGTCGTATCTATTGTGGAAATTGCTTTGAAAAATAAGAAAAAAATACAAATACAAATCATTCCAAAGAGAGCCTTAATCATAATCAATTAAGCCATGAAACAGGTTCTGTTTTTTAGATCATAAATTTTTGTATAAATTATTTTCAATAAATAAGAAAAAAATACAAATACAAATCATTCCAAAGAGAGCCTTAATTAATCAATTAAGCCACTGAAAAGTTTGACCTTTTAGATCATTTTGGTGACTAAACTAAAGACTGAAAACATTTTGAATCATCACCCTTAAGAAAACTAAGAAACACCAAACTCGATTTTTAACCCAAAGTCCAATCATAGTATTATATTATTATTGGTGAAAAGATCCTCTAATCACCCTTAGTGAAAGAAAACTTAATTCAGAAAGGTTTTATCTAAACATGTATGAAACCAATAAACAATATAAAAGGACTCTCAGCCAGTCAACCTTTCCAAACTCGTAGTCCCAAACAGACCCAGGCTTTATTAAATATAATCTGAAATGTACCAACACATCCAAAGAGGAAAGTTGAAGGATTCTCACCAGACCATCAACCCTTGATTAGTGGTGTAGTAATCTCAACCTTTTTTTCTTTTTTTTTTCGTACAAAGTTATCTGAACATGAATACTAGAGGAAAGCACCTCTTTTTAAAGAAATATTAATATTAATGTAACCTCGGATAAAAATAAAATTAGTCTTAATGTAACCAGGCATATCTAAAGTGAAGTTGTTTGAATAAGACAAAGATTATGGAAAATTATATGAATATGAAATGTATGATAATGACACAGGAGGAGAGGTTATTATGTGTATGGTCACACATGGCAGTATCCAGTCACCGATGAGATAACAGTTTTATGGTTGTCCTTGTTGGCAACTCGGCCACGTGGCGGTGATGACGTGGCCAGTTTGGGTGACGTGGATGAAAAATGATGACATGGCAGTATCCAGTGTCACCGATGAGATAACAGAGCAGCTTGGTATGCATGGAGTGGTTTAATACATCATTAATAGGTGGTGCGGGTTTCTGGGTCAAAATTGGCAAAATTGGCCTGTTTACGATCGAGGGCATTTTCGGCAATGAAAATGACATTTTTGGAAGATCGGTTCTTCATGAAAAATATATATTGTAATTTTCCTAGTCCAGTGAATTTTTTAAAGGAAGCGTTCTACATGTCCGATACCGTGTGAAGAAGTTACGGCATTTATGGCAGTCAAGGGCAGTTTCGGCATTGAAGATGAATTTTTTAAAGGAAGCGTTCTACATGTAACAATACGACAAAAATACAATCTTTCCAACGCACTTCGTTTCATCGCATTCCGATTCCGTATGAGAAAGATATGTCATTGGAAAGGTGTAGGGGCATTTTGGTCTTTTTACATGGATGATTCAGATGATTGAGTCTTCTGAAAAGTCGTAGAGCATCCAGTTAAGATTCCAACGCACTTCGTTTCATCTCGATCGGATATCGTATGAAAAAGTTATAAGCGTTTCCGTAAAGTCGGTTCGAAAATCCATCAGTTGCTCCCGGTGTTGGGTGGATTTTTCGGATTTTATTTTTGAAATTCGAAGGGCTTTTGTGTAATTTAAAGATTTTGAAGGTCTGGGTTGCAAGGGGTCTTTAAGCACTGAAACATATGGAGGCAGGGGCTTGACTGTAATAAAGAGGAGTAAAGGGAAGTGAAATGGACGGCCAAGATTCGACCACGTAGGCTTGATGCCCATCCAAAGGCTGCTGAGATTTTGGTGTGATATGGACGAGATAGATGCTTGCGCGTGGGATTTGATTGGTTAGATGCATAATTCTTGATGCACTGGCGCTACACTATATCAAGGTATGTTATTGTGTTTCGCGCGTGTATAGAAAGTATAAAAAGGATTCCGATCTTAATGATCTCATGAAATCTGATTAAAGCCATCATGGAAGATTCGGATCCAACGGTCAATATGCATTTTCACTTTTGTGAGTGGGAGACAAGCTCCCTTAAAATCCGGAAAAGCAACCAATCATAGATCGACAACACTTCTGACGATGTCAGCGCCTACGTCATGATGACGTCATCGAGATTCAAATCTAACGGTTTGGATCTGTTGTCCGTTGGTTTAATCGGACGGCTTGGATTATAAGATCTCTTATATGAGATCTACGGTCAGATCTCGCCCCTGTTGCGCGCGCCGCCGGTGTAGCCTACGCCACCCGTACGAAGATTTCATTTCGGGCTATCTCATTGCTCCAACTTCAAAAGGTCATATCTCCCTCATTTTAAGTCGGATTTGGGTGAACCAAGTTGCAGCTTCTTCGTTTTTTCAAGCCCTACACCATGGAAGCAAGAAAATTGGATTTTGAGTGAAAGAAGCCTACGGTTTTGGTAGGAGAAGCTTCCCCCTCTTTGTTGGTCCTTGAATGAACATACATTCTTGATGATAAATGTTCTTAGGCCATTAAAGGAGGTAAAAGAGGTGGTTGAAGTGTGTTAATGGTATATTAACTCAAAGCCAAGGAAGAAGAGAAGAAAGCAAAGATGTGTTTGCTTTGAAGAGCAAGAAGCCAAGGAGAGAGAAGGTGTGAGCACCAAACTTGTCAGTACAAGTTTCCAGTCATCCCAGGCAATCGGTTGTGAGATTCTCTAACCTTTGATTTTACATTACATGTATGTATGTATGTTAGGGTTAGTTGTGGATGAATGTATACATGCTAGGTTAGTTGTGGATGAACTGTAAGCATGCTAGCTAGTTGTGGATGCATATGCTAGGCATAGCTTGACTGTAGGGCATTGATATAAGCCCAATTTAATTGCATTATTTATTGTGTGCTTAGTGGGTGCTCACCGGGAGTGGGTGCTACACATTGTATCGGCACTACGAGTGCCATCTCAGCTTCGGCTTGAGAAAATTGGGTGTGGGTGCTCCCGACTGTGGGTGCAGTCAAAAGTAGTGTATTGAGTAGGTACGAAGCCTTTACAGGCACTACTCCGGGGATGTAGGCAAATTGCCGAACCTCGTAAAAATCCTGTGTTGTGGGTGCTTGTTGTTTGCATTTTATATTGAAGTACGTGAAATGTGGAATGGGTGTGCACACTTGGAAGTGCCTATGAGAGGCTGAGTGTGCATACGACTGTGTACAAACAGGGACAGGTATATCAGGTTTTTCTTGGCCAGACATCAGATAGGTTTTTGGGGATCGGAATTGGACTCACTGATTCACCCCCCCTCTCAGTGACTGCCGGGTTACAACAATAAAAGGGATGCACCATAGACTTTTGTCCATTATCCAACAATTGTGTGCATGGCATCATGCATGGTTGTGTATTAAACATTTAGCATGATATAATGATAAGTCACAACTAATTATTTAAACCCTTTCATACTCTTATCTTAAAGAATTTTTGAGAATTACAAAAAGAACAATTACGAGAACACATCAAGTTCAAAATACACCAATAAAGATATCATTCATACAACCCCATATAAGAAATAGGACAATTCAATTGATTGATTATAGCATCAATGTACCTGATTTTAATTAGGAAAAAGCAAAATGCTTCTTTTAAACTTGACCTTTTTTTTTTTTTTTTTTAACTAACGACGAATATCCAGGCTTTCGGCCTAACTAGTCTCACGGGCTCATACTGACCTCACAATCTCATGGACCGGGTCATACCGGGGTTGAATGAGAATCATTCAACTTTCACTGAAAGCAATAAGGAGTACTAAACATTCCCGTGTAAGTGGCCCAAGATATATCTAGTGGGACTCGAACTTAGAACGTCCGAATTTATAACTCGTATCAAGTTTGTTACTCATCAACTACGCAACCTCCTTGGATTTTTTAAACTTGATCTATCTAAGACTTAGAAGATAGCTCGACGGTTTGACATTGTTCATCTAAAAACGTACTTAAAAGATGATCAAGAATCAACTTTTCTTTTAAGTGCACTGATGCTATGCACCGTTAGGTCCCCACTCCCCACCCCTTGGGCCAGTGGGCGTCCACTTCCCGTCCGAACAACCATAATGGTGGGTATATTTATTTTGACAAAAAAACAAGAGAATTTTGATATAACCATTCATAAATTAGCTGTAACTGCAGAGAGATTGAGACCATGTAGGGTTAAAGCTAAAAGAAAAATTATCCTTTGGATTTGCAGTAGCGAAATCCTAAGGCCCCAAACGAGTAAGGAGTAAGTCACCCAAAAACAAATGGAAAATAATCCTCTGTTTTTCTAATCCTTGTTTTTCCTTGTTTTGCTCCCTGCAGAATACGACACATGGACAATTTTAAGACCAATGCATCGGATGTAATAATTCTCACTCAACCTTGATCATTGGATCCTCTCTGTTGTCCACGTGTCGTGCTCTACAGGTAACAAAACAAGGAAAAACAGGGATGAGAAAAACAAAAGATTTTGATCAAAAACAAATATCTAAAGAAAAATATCTAAAGATAGAGAAGACAAAACGACAGATGGAATCATCTAACTTCGGTGGAAGCAGACAGTTACATATAATAGGTTGCATAGAGAGGGAACGAGACAAAACTTGTGGGCCCCACCACCTTACTCTCTATAATCATAATCGACTAGGATCTTATCTCCTCCACTCCAATTCATTTTTGGGTCATCCTTATGTAACTGTCTCTCTCTCTCTCTCTCTCTCTCTCTCTCTCTCACACACTAATAGTTCCACACCCACTGCTTTCTAAGGGGTCCATCTATGCCTATAGGGCTGTGGGACCTTTTCTGTGGACCCCAGCTCTACGTTACCACATAGATCCAATCGGCGATCAGAGAAACGAATCGTACGAGAAAATAAAAATTGATGGCTCCAGTTAACACTTCACTGATCGATAAGCAATTTTCGATCATTTCTAGCTTAACACTTGTCCAACAGTTAATGGAATAAGTGTCAACACCTGAATTATTGGGTCCCAACTCACCGACATGTGAGCCTGTGACGCCATCCTTCGTCCTTCGATGACTTGACTTTTATGCCGCGATAAAAATGAAGTAGGGTTAATTTATTATCATCCCCTTCGGGTAGAAATCGTCTGAAATTCTCATCTCATACAATTCTATACAATTCCACCTTAAACGGTTGATACGAGTAAATATTCCATATCTACGGTTCAGATTAATCAACCATAATACAATGTTAATCAATCATAATACAACCATAATACAATCTGAACCGTAGATATGGAATATTTACACGTGTCAGCCATTTAGGGTGGAATTGTATGGAATTGTACAAGATGAGAATTTCAGACGATTTCTACCCCATCCCCTTCACTTGGCCTAGAGTACACGGTTTTTTTCAAATTGTATGGTTAAAATGATATTGTGAAATGATAACACGAATGAAGGGCTTGGTTGGATTGTTTAAAGGGAAAATTACGTGATTATCCACCGTTGGATTTACTTTTACAGAAATACTCACATTGGGTTTAACTCAACAGATTTATCAAAAAAAACTTTGTGTATTACAAAAATGACCGAAACAGTGACAATCGTACATACACCTACGAGTTGGATATGTACATCTTCCAATCGGTAAAAAAATCCCCGATTTTCATTCTATACTTTTGTACAATCGTCTCTTTAACTTCTGATGTTCAGCTTCAATCTAGGCATTAACCCGATCAAGTCTCCGAATTATTATAGACGCCTTCAAACCTCCGTCATTGATGAATCCTTCCGCCATTCGATACCCAATCTCTTTCCCCTTCTCATTATCCGTCGCCGCAACTGTTGTAGGCCCTGTGCCACTAATTGTACACCCGAATGCTCCTGCATCGATTGCAACCTTCTTCACAGCTTCCATATCCCAGGAATCAGAGGCGCTTGTTTCGGCTCCACAATGTTATCCGACGACAATGCCGACCCCAATACTTTCAAATCCCCCTGCAACACAGATGCCACAAGCACCCCTGCTTGGCTACAATTCCGTATATGATGTGACATCTCAATCTATGTTGGCAACACATCCCTCATCTTCTTCTCTGAGCTTCAAATTCAGGAGTGACGAGAACAAAAGACAGCTCCTTACTAAACGGAAAACTCAGTCGGATCAAATCAAGCAGCTCGTAGCACCCATGATCGCTCGTGCTATGTTATCGGCATGGTAATCTGAGACCTTAGCCTCCGATTCCAGCCTTGCAACAACAAGGTTTGAGCTAGACAATTTTCGACCAAAAATCAGCCACAACTGTAGTGGCGGCACTTGCATGCACTGGATCTGAGACCGCTCCCTAAAGGTAATCCTTTCTCAAGAGAGAGCGATAGACCAACCGATCGTATCCCAAGCATTTTCATGGCGGAGATCACCCCAACTCCGGCTCAATTTAAGAGAGGATCTTTGTTGAGCCTTGATGAACTATCTCGGACGCTATTAATGAAAGAGATTGAGATCTCACCTAGACGAATGTCTGAATCAACTCATAGAGATGCGCTCAATGATGGAAGCAGCATAAAAAGGAAATTTAAAAAAAAAAAAAAAATTACCAATGAGAAGATGATGCATGCCCAACTTGTAGACATACTAGAGAAGGTGTACGACTGTCACTGTTTTGGTCATTTTTGTAATACACAAAGTCTTTTTGGATAAATCTGTTGAGTCAAACCCAACTTGGGTATTTCTGTAAAACTAAACCCAATACTGGTTAATCAGGTAATTTTCCCTTGTTTAAATTAAGTGATCTGTGCCAATATTGGTTGAGAACCATATATATTCAATATTTTTTTTAAATCATAAAAATCATATGTAGTAATTTAACGAAAAATAAATATTGATATTAATAATGATCCAAATTAGTATTAATGAAGATTGATACCAATTTAATATCATTAAAAAAAATAGATTACTAAACTCATGATGATGGATGAAAAAAAAAATAATATTTTTGATAATAGATGAAATAAAAAAATAATATATTTAAGTGATTCAATACTTATGAATTTAAATAAAATTTGAGCATTCAAAATGAGCAATGAAAAAAAGATATAAAAGTTCAAAAGCAGCAAGAAAATATTAGAAAAAATAAAATAATAAAAAATAAAAAATAGATGAATTTTAATAAATATAGGTAGGGGAGTGATAGTAAATTTCCAAGAAATAATGACACATTAATTACAATATGGAAAAAATTATAAGTCACGTGACTTAAAAAACCCCTCTAACCTCGAATCCCTCCCGTCTCCACTCTATACACTTGTGGACGAAATTTCACCAAGAAAAAAATGCATGCGCCAGCCTTCCTTCCCTATATAAACCCTCGCACCTCTCCATATTTCAATCGGATAGTGTCTGCTCTCAACCTGTGAGACTCATAAACGAAAAATAGAGACAATGTTGGGTCTTGAATACGAAGGATCTGATTTCGCTCTTCTTGAATCGATTCGAAGGCATCTATTAGATGAATCGGAATTATCGACAACTCGTTCGATGAATTTGACGGTAAGGAACTCCAGTAATGCTCCAGTGTATTGTAAGGGATCCAGTTCCAGTAGCATTAGTCTCTTCCCTTGCTTGACTGATAACTGGGGAGATCTGCCATTAAAGGTGGATGACTCGGAGGATATGGTGGTCTATGGTGTTCTCCGTGACGCCGTCAATGCTGGATGGAATCCGTCCCTGTCGGCGGACTCATCAAATACCAGTAGCAGCGGCGGCTGTAGGGATGTTAGTGATTTGACTGATGTTATCGTTAAAGCAGAGTCTCAAGAGACGACTTTTGGCGCCGTATTTCAGGCCAAACTGACGGCTTCGGCTTCGGCTTCGGCTTCGGCTTCGGCTTTGGCTTCATCCACTGTGACTACTGCATCATCGACGGCACCGGAGATAACTTCAATGACGGCACCAACTGCGGCTCCATTGAAGCGGAAGCATTACAGAGGAGTACGACAACGGCCATGGGGGACATTTGCGGCGGAGATCAGAGATCCGGCGAAGAATGGCGCTAGCGTTTGGCTTGGTACGTTCGAGCTGGCTGAAGACGCTGCGTTGGCATACGATCGAGCTAATCACAGGATGCGCGGATCCAGAGCTCGGCTAAATTTTCCGCTTCGGCTCAGCTCAGTCGATTCCGAACCGGTTCCTGTAACCTCGGCATCGGCGTCGTCATTTGTATCAGACAACGGGCCTCCTAAGAGGAGGAAACGAGGTGTGGTTGCTTCATCTGCGGTGACAGCTCAAACTGGGTTAGAAACAATGAGCCGACCGGCTGTGCTCCATGGCATCTTGTAGGACCGACCACTTGGATATCGCGAGCAGCTTTTGATGAGTTAATTATATATATATATATATATAGAGAGAGAGAGAGAGAGATATATATATATATATATATATATATATATATATATATATATATATATAGAGAGAGAGAGAGAGAGAGAGAGAGAGAGAGTGTGTCCATATGATCTGAATATAAGATTAAGATTTATGATTGATTAAAGAAAAGTTTCTTAAAATTAAGAATCTAACATGTGAATCATATACCTTTTAGTGGGGAAGGAGATGAATGAAGATAACACAGAGAGGAACTCTAATTTAAAAAGAAAAAAAAATTATATATATATATATATATATATCCAGTTATCCACTTTTAAATTCATTTTCCATTGGAGTTTTATCGGCTTCTTCAGCCACAAAGTAGTTGGATAGTATTATATTGATAGTGCATCAACAAGAAGTCAGGGCCAAGAAAATTTTGCTAATATAGACATCAATGAGTTCTATGAGAAAACATGAATCAAATGAAATGGAGCAAAAGGGAGAAAAACTATTTTTGAATTTCTGAAACAAAGCTCAATGAATTATGAACTACACTGCTATCCTAGTGTTATTCTATTTTCACACTTGTGTTACTCTATTTTAGTGAAAATAGAACCAAAACATTAACAATTGGATAAACATAAATGATAAGATTTTGTTCAACTTGTATTTTGTTCTAGGTCACTTAGAGTGATGACATGACCAATCTAAATTGCTTGGGTGGATAATGTGCCTTTTGGATTGAACAAATGTCAAATTCATATTTCAAAAATCTAATACAATGATATGGATGATCATGGATGAGATGTTTCCCTTGCAATTTTTTAGTTATCAAACAATCTTTGATCCTTTCTAAATCTTTGTTTTGCCACGTGGGACACTTCATTTGGCTTGAATGACGAAAGACATCAGTATGTACTTGTGTATCAGGAAAATTGCCAAGTAGTAGTCATACGCTATCCATTATGGTAGGGTATTACAATGCCTCTTATAATACCTGCTCTAGTCAGGTGGGGGGAGGACCTAACTTGTTATAATGTTATTTTATATTTTTATGTATATATTTAAATAATTTTATAATATTAAATAAACAGGAAACAAGCATTGAAAAACCTTATAATGATATTTTATATCATATTTTGTTGAAGATAAATATGATGTGAAAAGAGGGTGGAACTTGGAGCAAGTTGCTCCATTGTGACAAGACAAGGCTACGTACATTATAACCCTCCTTGGACCCTGCACTGGTAGGAGCCTCACGCATTAGGTACGTCTTTTTTTGTTTAAATAATTTTACAGTGTTAAATAAATGGCAAACAAACATTGAAAATTATTTCAAAATGATAACTTGTAAAATATTCTCACATAACATTTTTACAAATGAAAGTTTTACAATGTACTCATCACTCCGAAGTGACCTAAACCATTGAAAATGTAAGGAAAAACCTCTATAAATAATCAGTCATATTGTTGAGTTGGATTTTTGAATCACAATTTTGATATTTGACCAATCTAAAAATACAATATCTACATCAATAGTTTCGAATTGACCATGTCATCACTCCAAGTGACCCAAAACATTATAGAAGTTGGACCAAATCAGATATGATTTTCCATTTGTCTTTATTTTTGTTTTGTTTTTACCAAAACCGACAACCATTATCAAAAGAAGGAAATAACCAACTAGATAGCAATGCATTCATTCATTGATCTTTGGTTCAGAAATTCAATGTTACATTTTTCTTTCCTTGGCTCTGATTTATGATTCAAGCTTTCTTTTAAAACTTATTGACGTCTTAGCTCAGCACAAAAATCTAGACAAAGCTTACACTATTGTTGATATGATCTAAGGTATCTAATACCAGTGACTACTGAATACTGATTTACTGTATACCTCACAAGAGACCAAGAGAGTGGGTGAGTACTGAAATTAATAGGTGATCATAACAAGATATTTCTTGTTTTATTTTTTTTATATTAAGTATTCGTCACTATCTCATCTTCTCTTTATCTCCTGACCTTCTACGAAGTGGTTGGTTCATCTGTTAAATTCCTAAAGTTTGAGAAATCTGCTTTAATTAATCATAAATCTTATCCCATATTCACCAAATGGTCATTTCACACTCTCCCTCCATGGTCTCTCTCAGGCCAGGCCTTGTTTTCCCAACCACTCCTTTTCTACTTACCCTTAATAAAAATGTGGATAGAAGATGTGATATGCGGAAAATATCTCAATTCCATAAAAATATCTCAATTCCATCAAAATATCTCAAGAAAATATCTCCATTATAGAAATAACTGACCAATATATGACAAGGTGACCCCACCTGATGCCCAACTCCTGTCGGCTCCTTGTTTCTATCCCTCGGCTGGAGCAGCTGCCGCTGAAGTTGACTTATCTTCCACAGCCAATGATGCAATAGATACTAGTCACAGGCTCACAGCTGATGAAGCCGAAGCCGAAGCCGTTGGTAGCTGCACTTGAAACACATACCCAACAGAATTTATGCTAACCGCTATCAAATCACTGAGTCATTGTATGGTTTTTCATTGTTTTGTATGCCATTTATTTTACTTGATAAAACTATACTTTAGGATAAAAATAAAATAAAAAAATGATGAGGGCGTATTTCCTGTGGTGAAACATGACTGTGTCACGCCACTGTTGTAGGGGCCAATGAAAGTGCATGAATTATATATTTTATGAGGTGGAACAATGATTTCGTCACCTATATCTCCCATGTGTCTGAGTGTGGGGGGAACACTCTTCAAGAAAATCGTTTTTCTCAAAAAATTGAGTCATTGTTAGTTTAATGGAGAAAAATTAAAAAAGATCAAAGTGGTGAAATACTTATACTTATTACATACAAATTATTACAAATATGAGTCTTTAGATAGATGGATGAAAAATTTATTAGATAAGTTTTTTTTTTTTTGATAGAATACTAGACAAGTTCTTTAAATGCAATTATTATTATCTACTGAATGATCGCTTAATTTTTTCTCATCCCACTCACTTCTAAAATCTTTACAATATTCATGGAAAAGTTGATATTATATTTATCTTTCTTCTCCTCCTCCCTTTTCCTTTCTTTCACATAGAATTCCTCCTCACCTCCATTCCTCTTTTTCATACTAAATTTCATGCTACTAAAAATTACATACTCCACTATTTTGTTCACGTACCTTTCCTTGTCTACCCAACCCTCAACATCTTGTTCATTTTCATGTATTTTTAGATAAATGAATTATGCCACGCACTCTCTAGTTTGGATGATCACAACTTTGGTATGTAAGACGATTTGGCCTACTGCCCTCCCTATCAATAATATTTATTTTTACCAATGAAGGGGGAAAAACACATATAGAGAACCCACCCTAATAAATTTTTTACCTTTTTTTTATCCATCAAATAAATGAGGCCTTTAAGAAGAGGATTGGGATGCCTCCCACTCCAACAGAGCAAGCAAGTAGCAAACACGGGAGAGAGGGGTCGTCTTGAGTAATGGGCCTTTTTCACTAGAAAGTGGAGATAGGGAGAAATAGTTGGGCAGCCCCCAGTGTGCTTGACTGTTCTCAGTTATATATGATAATTCTATAAAATATTTTTCTAATCAAATCCGATCTGAATTATACAATCTCTATCGTGGTTGTAAGAGCCAAGTATAGACTACAGGCATTGTCAAATGGGATCCACAAATTCATATAACATATGGGATACATCTAAGCCACAAAAGATGGCATTCGAGGGGCCAAGGAAAATTTTAAGGTTCAACTGCAGGTAAAAATTGTCAAAGCAAATCTGTTAAAGGCGTAATCTCTCTCTCTCTCTTGATATATATATATATATATATATAATTCTTTGGAGAATACCACAAGTATAAGAACATCTTCTCTATTTTATCAAATTAGACTTATACTGCTATTGTCACTGTTAAGGAATATACTTTATATACTGATGTAAATAACAATATTTTATTTTAATATCAAAATATTCTTATTAAATATGAGGGAAAAGGTTGGGTTTGCCACCGATATCAAGTATACTAGCACCCATTGTGTCTATCTCTCTCTTCCCTTTTTCTAACATGACCCTCATATCCTTTCTGAATGATACTCTATCATTTGTTCCTATTAGTGCTATCCGTTAGCATACTTGATATCGGTGGCATATTTATCCCCCTCCCTAAATATGAAGTACTTCCAGTACCCTTGTAATAAGTTCCTATTTCTTTCACCCAAATACATAGATTTGGTCCCCATTCCTAGACCTCATTCCATAGGCGATTGTTCAAAGCAGCGGTGAGGAACGGCGATGGACGGCAACCAGCAGGACCTCGCAGTGACGAGATGAAACCCCTTTGTGCTTGAATAGTGAGGGTGGTCTGGAGGTGCCGTCGTCGAGGGTGGTCTGGGAGCAGGTGAGGACGGAGTAGCTGGCCATGAAGCCAAGGATTCGGTCCAGCATCATGGAGCATTTGGGTTTTGGGTGGGCAAGTGAAGGCCGATTTCCGAAGGAGAGACCTCTGCCCCAGCACAGGCCTCGGCGATGAACTCCGGAAGGTCGAGGTCGATGGCGGATTTCAGCACCATGGGCAGCAACGAGAAGGTGGCCTATTGCATCGCATACAAACATGCTTCCTACCCCTGTTGCTTTTCCAGGCTGGGCGGCCTCGTCTCCACCTACTCCTCTACTGACCCCATGATGTTGCTGTGCTGGCTTTTTTGCTACTTGACCAATTGGAAATCGAAAAAGTGTAAACATGAAAATTCCAAGATGTATTTTTTTTTTCTCATTATCTAACTGCGCCAATCCTTATTTCTGTGTACTAAAATATTTACAGGTTACCCATATAACCTGGACTTTGATTCTGGGGCTCTGGCACAGCTGCAACATTTCTCCATCAATAACCTGGGGGATTCCTTCATTGAGAGCAACTACGGGGTCCATTCCAGACAATTTGAGGTTGGTGTTCTAGATTGGTTTGCCGTCTGTGGGAACTAGAGGAAAGCGAATACTGGGGATATACATTACAAATTGTGGGAAATCGAAAAACTGAAAGCACACCTCCACATGTTCTACAGTAGAATGGCTTCTTATTTTTCTAAGATTACCACTATATTTCTTTCCCTTCCTCTCTGCTGTGAATCCTGTGTAGTTCTTATAGGTTAAAGAAAAGACATCATTTGACCATGATATAGGTGCAGAGTATGATTTCCCATTTCGTGGTGATTTGGTCGGTGGAGTTTATATGGTTTGGCATGTATTTGTCGTTGTTAGTCCTAATGCCCCTTTTTGACTTGAAGAGTAAGGAGCTACATTTTGCATTATAATGGGTGTATTTTATGGTTTATAGAACTCCTGAAATCTTATTGAGCAAAGATAAAGAATTGACAATGCATGACATCAATGGTGAAGCCATTCAACCAACACTCCCAAGAACAGGACATGTTAATGAAGGAACCTCTGTAGTGTATGGTATGTCTTGAGCAGTTGAAAGACATCTAGAGTATATAAAATAGTTTTGTGGGATTGGAGAAGTTTGGTAATTTATTGCTTTCCCCACCCACAGTCTTCCTGGAGTCATAGTTGGTTTTTTTTTTTTTCTTCCCTATGCACTTATTTTTCCTTCTGAGTTTCTTCTCACCTTGGGTCTTGCAATTCTAAAGTTGGAATTCTTAACAAGAATAGCTCGGCACCTAGGATAAATTGGAAGAAGTTTTGTTTCGCTTGATTTCTTTATTGGTATATATAAGCTTTTGATATGATCTGAGAATTAAGTGGGATTTCCTAGTGTAGGATTGATGACTAGATACAGCAAGGAGTTTGATTGATCAACTACGAAATTATGCACAAAAGAGCTTGCAATGGAGAAAGCTCGCAATGTTGCTTAATCTTTCTGTGGGAAAATAAAAATGTTAAATTTTATAGGTCTGTATTGAATAAAAAACTGAATATCAAGCCTTACTATTGTGCTATAGCAAACATTTTCAAGCCAGTGGTTTTGTTATAAGAAATTGTAGGCACTAGAGTTTGAAGTTATTCTTTTTTCCCAATCAAATTCCTTTACAACTTACTGAAATGGATGGAATGGGTAAAAAGATCTAATAATCAATTGAAACTCTTGTTGTGAGACACAACAATTGTTCTTTTTTTCTTTTCTTATATTTCACTTCTGAAAATCGAAACCAACTTGTGGAGTTCTGTAATTTCTCTCATCTACTCCGATGAACATGCTGAAATCTCTCCTCTTTTTGTTTTTTTTTTTTTTTTTAATATATATTTTATTTTATTTATTTAAGACAAAGAAGTTCCATTATCAACCTATGCTATATAATTTTTGTTAGTCTACACTAAAATGATCCATGATAAACCTGTGTTAGATGGTTTTTTCTGATCTCTATGCTGTAATAATTTTTGCTATTAGATTTGCATGTGATTGAGTTGGAACAATTTTTTGTTAGCCATAGTAGAGAGTATCTGAACCTAAACAAATTGTTTTAGGCTGTGTTTGGTAAAGAAGAAAAGAAAAGAAATGAAAAGAAACAAGAATCTAGAAAAGAGAAAAAACTGAAATGATAAGAAAATAATTAAAAAAAAAAGAGTATGTATGTTTGACTACTATATTAGAAGAAAAGAAAAGAAAAGTTTTTGTATTTTCTTATGTTTTTGGTAAGATTTTTTTTTTTGTTTACAGTAAAAAAAAACTTCAACATTCTCAAGGTGAATTTTGAAATTCAAAAAAGAATCTTTTCTTAGTTCAGGACATGCCAAACACAAAGAGAATTTATTAAACTAAGAAAAAAGTACTTCTTTTCTTCTCTTGGCTACCAAACATAGCCTTAGTGCATCCATTAATAGATATTTCCCCATCCCCATCCAATTTTAAGATGGTTATGTTTATGCGATTAGGTTGATTGGTTGCTTTATAGTTTGCATTGCTCTATTTTTTGTCTACCCACTGAGTGTTCTACTATTATGTGTGTTTATTTGTGGATGATAGATTAGGATGGATTTTGGAATTTATGTTGCATAAGACTATGTTAGTCCATTGATGTGTGTGCGAAGTGTAGGTTGTCATTGTTGGCAACTACAGGAGTTTCTAGTGATGCACAGGTGATCTGGTGGAGCTAGGGAAGTTAAACAACCAACTATATAATCTATCAACTGATAAGGGTAGTTTGGTAATTTGATAATGTGAGTGGATGGTATTTAGAAGCATATTACAATCATATAAAGGCTTTGGCAGTGTTTAGAAGCAGCAAGTGAAGACCCCATACAGTTAAAGTTTCAAAATCACATGTTCACGCAGTGGCAGTGTATTCGGATCTAATTTTGAAAGGCTTAATGGCAGATCTGGGCGGTGAATTCTAATGAAAAATGAAGCTCATTGAGCCATGATTCCAATGCAATTTGAATCTCATCATTTCAATGTTGGACGAAGAAGTTATGGCAATTCTCGTACAATCACACTGAAACGGAGCGAATTGGGAGAGCCCCTAAGAATTTAGAGAAAGATATTATTATTCAATTAGATTTGTTGTCGCTTGCTTTTTAGCATTTGTCTGAGTCTTTAGCTCAAAAAGGAAGAGCACTTGGGATTCCCCAAGAGAGATGGTGGTTCGAATCCATTCAGACTTATTGATTATTGAATGGATTTCATGTCTCATTTTATTAAATCTTATGGAATGAATGTAAAAATGACTATTGTAAATAACATTATAAAACTCAAAAGATTGGTGAATTTTTCAAAAGGGGGGCGGGGCACTTGCCACATGAGCCACTGTCCTGATAAGTTCTGCATACCAATGCCCTGACTTGAGTGGTTCATATGATGCCTCATCTATTATCCTAGTTAACTTTTTAAAAAATTAAAAACCAATGGGGTTTTTAGAGCAAACAATTTGATCTTGTTCGTTGAGTTTTTTTTTTTTCCACTTGTCACTTGTGCCAACGTATCAACTAGGAGAATTGTTTCAAATGTCAACATTGGATCCTATATTGTCTTTTTTATAGTCTCATTAAAATAAAATAACTAATAAAACAAATGGATTTTCTTGGGGAAACACAGATGGATCATCTATAATAGTTATATATAATTTTTTTTTTTTTTTTTTTTTTTTTTTGTAAAAATGTATAATTTCTTTCGGATTTAGGAATTAACCTCTCTATTGTCATAGAAAAAAGTATACAGACTATTGCCAGCAACATAGACTGGCACTATAAACTTAATTGGAACCATCTAATTTGTGGACTCTTCAAAATCAAATGGATAGGATTAACACATGGTTAAAGTTGACCCAGTTCAACCAAGGTTATCAAAATCCTTTGTTTTTCTCATCCATGTTTTTCCTTGTTTTGCTACCTGCAGAACACGACACGTGGACAACAGAGGATCCAACAGTCAAGGTTGGATGAGGATTATTACATCCGGTGCATTGGTCTCAAAGTTGTCCACGTGTCGTGTTCTGCAGATAGCAAAACAAGGAAAAACAAGGATGAGAAAAACAGAGGATTATTTTCCTCCCATCTGAGTGTGGTTGGTTGCATCCTACATAAATAAAATCCTGACAAGGGTTAAAACACTTGATTTTTGACCTTTTGAATAGAAGCAGCAAAGAGGATTTCGATACTAGACACATTGACAGCCAGCTTTCTCAGTTATGACTTATGAGTATTCCTTTGTTCTGGGAAGTTAGAAAGGCCAATGCTTTCTCTACATTTGGGCCATCTTGGAAACTTTTTCTCTTCATTCTTCCATAGCCTTGCAGCCAGAGACTTGAAAAGGGTCATCACATATGTTGCTACAGTGGTAACAATCTCTCTGCAGAATAAAAACAAAAAAATCAAACCCCTGAAGAATTTGTAAGCACACACAAGTGACAAGCTACGTCGATACTCTCAACCACTTCAACTGAAACCATAATGAGGAAAATTTAAACAATGGGGAGCAAGAAGATCGACCGCCATTAACATAGTATACAAACAAATATGAATCATAATGCTGGCCGCCCCCGATGTAATAAGAGTTTGGCAACCTCCGTACACACTGGAATTACGTCTTCTAGTATAAACGATTCAGATTTGAAATATTTTCTGATATAATTTATGGATGTCAACCAAAGAACCGCAAAGAAAAATTTAACTCGATCGAACGCCGTCTAGATAACTTTGCAATTAACTTTCATGTTAGAACAAACAGCCATCAATCTTGGAAAGAGAGAGAGAGAGAACGGTTCAGTGAGAAGGACGAAAATCGACAGAGAGATACAGAGACAAGAAAACAAGAGAGAAATGGGAAAGAGTCGTAGGTCCAGATCCTGAAAAAAAATGTAGTTCAGAACTTCAAGAACAAGAAGGACCAATTATAAAACCTGCAAAATAGGAAGAAACTAGAAATTTTGAGAGAGAGAGAGAGAGAGAGATGAATGAGATGTTATCTCCAGGATCTTCAACAACTGCCGGAGACAAGGAAGGCTAGATGATTTTGGGGAAGATGGGATGTGTCCAAATACCATTTAACCCTTTATTACTAAATTTCAATTGATTTTGTTTTTCTTTGATTTTTTTTTTTTTAATTTGAACAATTAGTGTGATTTTACTCAATTAATAATTAAATTTATCCCCAATCACATCTTTTACTGTTGTTTAAAGAGGGTAATGGGTGTCTTGTTATATTTGGATAAATAACAGACCCTTGTTACGTTAATAATTTCCTTTTTTTTTTTTATATATTTTTTGAAGTATTTACACCAAAACAATCAAAGCCTCTTAAGAGATGCCATAGACCAACAATGACTTCATTGGATATATAAAAAACTTGGGGTATCAATCAGTCGGTTTGGTTTGGTTTGGTTTAGATTCGATTTTTTATTGATTTAACATTAGCTTTAATCAAGTTTGGATCTGATTTATCACACACATACACACACACACACACACACATATATATATAAGAGGGTTTCCTAAAAGGCAGCATAGCCCCTACACCAGCGCATAGGCCAATGGGAGCACTAGTAAAATCATCAACAATGATGGAATTTACATCTTCCATGAAGGGTGGGGTAGTCATTTGCCCCCCCCCAACTATGTCTAGGACATAGGGTCCACACCACCGCACCACTTTTTAGGCTTCTTTTTCCCATATATATATACATAATTATAGGGGAAAAAATCATGTTATTTATGATTTCGAGTTAATTTCGGTTTCTTATCAATTTGGGTTCATTTTGATCCGGTTTTCCATATTCGATTAAGTTTCAGTCGATTTCAATGTGATTCGATTTTCAACCAGTTGCACAATATTTCAATCCAAAACCGATTAAATAAGCTTCGATTCAGTCCAATTTCACTAGTTTTGTTCACATTTTGACACACCAATAAATACATAAGAATGTTGTGAAAAATCTCTGAGGCACCGTAAGGAAGTTATTTTACTAGGATATTTGTTTTAGGGCTATCTCTATATATTCTTTTCTTCCTTTCGGATTTTCTTTGTTTATAGACTTGTTGGTCAGGTTTCTCATTTATTAACTTCTTTTGCTTTGTCTGTAGACTCTGTACCTTTTAATTTTGGTTGGGAAAGAGTCGGTCCTCAATCCCCATGGTTTGCTAGACACTTTCTTATGCTGTGTTTGATAACTCTCTCAGAGAACAGTTTTTCTATTCTTCCGTTATCAGGGAATAGAGACAAGCATTTGGGAATTGATTCGATTGTAATGACATTTTCATAATTATTTTTAGTTTAGATCGTTATAGCAATTTTGCAATATTTTGTTATAGAGTCTTGGATGATTCTAATTTCCTACACATGGATAAGACTTCGGGAGAAATGCCAAAGGCACTTCGGATATTCTTTCATCTAGGGGAAGGAATAATTATGAGATCAGTGGGTTTTTCTTCACCGGATCCTCCTCAAAGTGATTTCAATATTGAAAGAAAATATATATTTTTTTTCTTTTCTTTCTTCTTCATTGACTAACAAACAACTAGAAACAGAATATTCTTTATTTTCTTTCCTTTCCTTTTCTATTCATTTCTTGTCAAATAAATATGATATCAACATTAAGATGCCACTAATGGACAAGGCAATCTGATCCATCAGACCCTAACCACTGGTCCAAATGATCCAGACAAGGTTAAATGATAGATAGGGAAAAAGAACCTACCTGCCTAGTGTATCCTAGGCCCACACATGGAGAAGTAAAATCAAATGGTAAAAAGACACCCTTGTCCCAACTCCATTTCCCCAAGGTAGCATTCTTTAACCCTAGATAGATATTACTGTCAATTACCAAACTAAAAATAAACCGCTGGAGCGTGGAATGATGGCTGAGAGCCCCATGTAGTATAACATGCCTAGGTTATTGCTCCCAACCATTAGATGTGGCTAGACTCTCTCCTACGTTGGAGAGGATCAGAATCCATGGAATGACTTCCTCCAGTGACCTTATCAAATGATAAGTCCCTCAGACCCCAAATTTTAAATACTCTACAGGTTAGATATTTTAATGGACATGAACAAGTGGGTGGTTATTGGCTATGCAGAGAGAGAGAGAGAGAGAGAGAGAGAGAGAGAGAGAGAGAGAGAGAGAGAGAGAGAGAGAGAGAGAGAGAGAGAGAGAGAGAAGAGAGAGAGAGGAGTAAAAACAAAAAAAAAAAAAAGTTGAAAGATTTTGAATGGTAGTTATGAGTTACAAATTGTATGAATATTTTTTTTTCATTATTCTCAAGAACAAGCCAGGCCTTCCCTCAATGGGAATGTTCCACACAAACCATATCTCTTAATCTCTATAAATAATAGTGAGATCAAGAAAAAACATGAAAGACTCACTATTGTGCATCTTCTTTAGTATCATCAAGCACCTCCTCCTCGGCGATCGTCTCCAACCTTGGAAAAATAGAGGATTTCTGTCGAGAGATGAAAGGAGCTGGTGCAACCTCCATGCATGGTGGCAGCCTGGCGATTTCTTCTTCACTTCTGAGAATGATAGTTTCCATTGTCTCCTAAGAGAATGGAGAGATTGGCTTGCTGCAAAAGCATAAATGGTCTCATGAAATTTCAGAACTGGAAGAGAGATGAGTGGGCTGAGGAGATGGGCAAATTTATAAAGAAGAGAAAGAAAGAGTTTTAAGCTAAGGGAAATATCTTATGCCTCACAAGGTTGTCAAGGAAGTCAAGACTCAAGACCCTCAAGACTAATTCACGGTATCATCTGAATCCACATAGGCAACATGGAAAATGGCTTTTCTCAATTGATTGGACCAAAATGAATATATAAGGTACAAACAGTGGTGGGATTTTTTTAGTCAAGTAAGAGAGAAAGGACAAGCCACCAAGCTACCTGATGAAAGCTCCACACGTACGTCATTGTTGCATATTTCCTGTGGATACTAGTGTTAGAACTCCCTATGAGTTTGAGTTTGAAATCCTATTGAGGAAACCACACAGGAAAAACAAGAACACGAATCTATGTAAAATTATAGAGGATCGATTCGTACCTTTCACCTAGTATGCTGAAGATGATTGATGTTGGTCACTCCCACTTTCGCTCTCTTGGCTTGGCTATGGATCTTCTACAGCCCCTTAAACCTCCTTGGTTCTCTCACTTTAGTGGTAAAGTGGGGAAAAGTGAATAATGGCTGTAGGGACCCAAAACCTAGTATTTATAATACTGTCCTGCACTCAAAACCCTAAACCACAATGGGTTGAGCCAGCATATCCCTAAGCTTGAGAGTGGACCGAACCGGTTCATGCAATTTGACTCTCACCCATTTAATCAACCCGAATAATTAATTTAGCCCATAAATCCAACAATCTCCCACTTGGGCTACATTAATTATAAGGATGTCTTTTAAATTGGTGTGGCCATAGAATCTTATTACATTAACCACTCTTACTGTGATTCAGTTGAAAAACCACTCACATCAAATAACAGTAGAAGATACACTTCAATATACGGCATACAACTTTCTGTTATTACAAACATAAGTAAGTTTCTTAACACGAATCTATGTGGGATCCATCATAGAAATATTGACATATCCTCAAATTACACTGTTGTCATTCTATGTAGGTCCTTAACTGAGATATTAACCTTCACTGTGGCAAATCGCCTTTGATCTGTGGTTAATATCTAACTGTGGCCTTCCACCTATAAACTGTGGCAAATATTGCCTATGAACTGTGACAAATACTGTCTTAAAATGTGACAAACATTACCTTTTGAATTGTGGCAAAATATTGCCTATAACTAAGACAATTACTGCCTATAAAAACATTTTCAAATTAAATCATAAACCAAATATTTCAAGAAATAACTGTGCATAATGTCAATGCTAAAACTTAACCATAATTCATCAAACTGTGCCCCAAAACATATGGGCTAAGGTTCAAAACATAAACAAATACTAAACAAAACCAGAACTCCCACTAATCAAGCATTTCAAATAACTGTATGTAAAGAAATCCTAACTACTTGATGTGACCAAATTTTACTTGCTCTCAATTGCTGATGATCAGTCTACCTCACCCTTTATTAGTATCATTCTGCTTATCAACCCCAGAATTCTTCCTTTTCTCTAACCATTTCTTGAAAATAAATTAGTCCTTCTTCACATGTCCTTTCTTATGGCACCAAAAACACTCTACGTTGTTGGTATTCTCTTCATCCTGAGCCTTTTGAGATGTGTCAAGTTCTTGAGAGCTATTAGTCCTGTCATATGGCTTGACGCTTCCTCTGTTGGAAAAATTTTTGTTCCTTCTGCTTGGTCCACCAGAAGATCCCTTGTGAAAAGTTGCATGTGCACTCTCAAACCTAGTTTGTTTCAATTTTTCTTCCTCTTGAGTGCAAATGGAAATGAGCTTATTTAGGCTCCAATCGTCCTTCAGTGCAATGTAGGTAGATTGGATAACCTTATACTGACTAGGGAGGGTATTCAGTGCAATGTGTACAATATATTCTTCATCGATCTCTATTCCAAGATCCTTAAGTTTACCAGCATCAATAGCTACACCCAAAATTTATTCTCTAACACTCCCACATCCATCATACCTTGTATTCATTAGCCTGGTCATCAATGTGGTTTTCTCAGCTTTCTTGTTGTGTTGAAATCTAGCTTTAATAGCATCCAGGAATTCTTTTGCAGTGTCTTTGATCTCTATGTTCCCACGTATAATTTCAGGAACTGCCTTTTTTAAAACCAGTATGCACTTTCTGTTTGCTTCAGTCCATTTCTTAAACTTGGTCCTTTCAGCACTTCTGCTCGAGTCTGTGAGAGGCTCAGGTTTAGGCTCCCTAAGTGCCAAGTCTAAGTCAAGAAGACCTAAATGCAATTCTAATTCCTCCACTCACTTTTGATAGTTGTTACCAGTGAGTATTGGGATGGAAGATACATAACTTGAGGGAATGCCATCTTACTACAGCAGTAACAACAACACAATACATGCCAAATATCAAAATATAAACCATAATATAAAAGCATGTAATACCATCAATATATTTTAAATAAGAGTTACAACTAAAAATGTATCTCTATCCTTTGGGACAGGAATTAGCTGATGCTCTTATATTCTTCTTTTAACTGTGAAAACAACACTAACTTTGGAATTCAATCACCTTTGGGCAAAAGAACTCCAAATTCAATGTCCCTTTCTGAAATGTGGATGATTATCCTCAAACCTTGATGACATAACCTTTGGGAAAGTATCACCTTTACTGTTGGAGAAGATACAATCGAACTGAATGTACCACTTTGGTGGGTTTCACTCAGTTCTATCATATCTTTCCCATTGGAGATGTATATCTTTATGTTCAAAACATACATATAAATGTCACTAGGACAACAATAACCATACAAGAGTCACAACCGCAACTACATTCCTATCCTTTGGGCTAAGAATGCACTGGTCCTCTTGTAAATTTATATTTACTGTGAAAAGAACAATAACTTTTGAAATCCCCTCACCTTTGGGCTTAGGAACCTCTAGGTTACTGTCATTTTCTTAACTTTGGTGACATCACCTTTGGGCAAATGTCACCTACATTGTTTCCCTGTGGAAAATCATGAAATAATAAGATGTACCACTTTGGTGGATTCCACCTCATCATTTCATGGTTTCCTAAAGCAAAATTACTTTGCAACTAAGAATGAGCGGAAGCTTACACCCTTTTCCATATTAATATATCTCAATTTAAAAAAAAAACTTCTCAATTTCATGGTAACCAATAACATATATATTTTTCAAAGCATTGATTTATGCCATTTTGTTTCAATGATTGAAACTAAATACAACATAAAATTTCAAATAAACATGTCATATTAAAAAATTAGATCATTAAATGTGGCCCGAAACAAGGAATCCAACGCAAAAAACAGATTTCAATTTGGCCTTAAAACGAACCTTTAAATGAAATTTAAAGTAGCTTAAATAAAAAAAAATCCAAAAGGAACAAATTGAAACTAAATACAACATAAAATTTCAAATAAATATGTCATATTAAAAATTAGATCATTAAATGTGGCCCGAAACAAGGAATCCAACGCAAAAAACAGATTTCAATTTGGCCTTAAAACGAACCTTTAAATGAAATTTAAAGTAGTTTAAATAAAAACCCAAAATGAACAAAAACCAAACAAGCCTTTAAGTTTTTTTTTTTTAATCAATCCAAACCAACTGATTCGGGCATATGAGTTCCGCGTCAAATTCGGGTCAATTGGTCAACGACCCGGTCAACCTTTGACCGAGTCAAATAGTGCACATGAGTTGACCCACTGTGTCCCGGGTCAAATCGGTAGGGTTTCCGAGTTGAACCGACGATGACTCGCTGCCGTTTTTTTTTATTTTTATTTTTTTTTCTCTCTCCTCCGGTAGCCGGTTTTCGACGGCGTGTGCCGAGGTTTTCGGTGACTTACGGCATACCGCCGCGATCGTCTTCTCGTGATCTACAACTTTCGTGAATAAGTTTTCCCATACAGGATCTTTAAGTGATGGTAAAATTATGATTTTTATGATTTTCATGATTTTTAATCAAATCAGGTTTTAAGTAATAATCAAAATCCTCATGTACAAGAAAAATTCAATCGATTCTTGTCCCATGTGGTCTGCTCTGATACCACTTGTTAGAACTCACTATGGGTTTGAGTTTGAAACCCTATTGAGAAAACCACACAGGAAAAACAAGAACACGAATCTAATAAAATTATGGAGGATCGATTTGTACCTTTCACCTAGTATGCTGAAGATGATTGATGTTGGTCACTCCCACTTTCGCTCTATTGGCTTGGCTATGGATCTTCTACAACCCCTTAAACCTCCTTGGTTCTCTCACTTTAGTGGTAAAGTGGGGAAGAGTGAATAATGGTTGTAGGGACCCAAAACCTAGTATTTATAATACTGTCCTGCACTCAAAACCCTAAACCACAATGGGTTGAGCCAGCATATCCCTAAGCTTGAGAGTGGACCGAACCGGTTCATGCAATTTGATTCTCACCCATTTAATCAACCCGAATAATTAATTTAGCCCATAAATCCAACAATCTCCTTGTATGACTACTTTGTTTTGTGGCGTACGCTAATCCTATAACGTGATCTGGGGATCTAAGCAGGGTGGCTTTGTTGCCTCTATTTTGATATATTGCCGAAGAAAAATGAAAAAAAGGGTAACTGGCTAATCTTGGTGGAAAGCGGTTTCCATAAGGAGAATGGCTGGAGTTCTACTTTTTTGAGCGAGATCTATCTTTCCAAGTTTTCATTTCTTTTTCTTTCTTCTAGCTTGGATATTGCTTGATCTGTTGTCGCGATGGATGACTACCGGAAATTCTTGCCTTGATCGTTTTTGAAAAGCAACTTATCCTTTTTTGTTGGTTTAAGGAGCGAGAGGGGCTATAGAATTGGTATATATTGTTGGACGCCCAAGGGTAGGGGTAGTTTCGATCCTAAATAATAATGAGCTGAAAGTTTAAGATGATTAACATTGGTGAAAGAACATACATGAAAAAAGAAAGCTACTTGATCACGTCCTCTACACCAAGACACATGAGCACGAAAAGGCTGTCTTGCCCATACGGTTGATGCCTTAACTTGTTCTTCCATTGATACATGCGTTAACATAATAGCTATGCGATCAGGGAGCATTCTACAACCCCAATATGTCCTTAATTAAAGGAAAGAAGTCAAGAGACCTAATATATACATGTGGTTGAGAACACTGGTGGGTAAGATATCTTTTTCACTCTCAAAGTGACATCTAATAATTAAGCAAGTTGATCTCCCTAGCTATTTCCTCCGTCACATTACGTACCTTCACTTTGGAATGTGGCCTCTACTTTGAATTCTATTTGCTTCTAGAAGTCTATATCCATGATTCCATGCATGATCTCTTCTCTATAATGATCTACGTAGAATCGGTGTACAAACCCTAATTTAGCCTTTGCTCCTTTCAACGTGCCTCTCAATCCATGCATGATTATCTTCTCTAATGTTCTTTGTCGTACTATACGTATGTCTCATAGAAGCCGTGTAAAAGCCCTAAGAAGTCTAGGAGGCTCTATGGATTCTGTGTATGGATCTTGGAGTTTGAATTCTTCATACAAATTGGTGATATACCCCCTGCCCACTCGAAATCAGAGGTTGTGTGTGGGTGTGAGGAAAGTTAGATCTAGACAGATAACATTCCTTCTCATTCCTTCTCTCTTAATTATAGGGAAAAAAAAGCTTAAAAGGCTGCTTGGCCCCTACACCTAAACACAGTGAAGGGTGAAATGACAACCCCACCTCTCAGAAAGGCGAAAATCTCATCATTGTTGATGTTTTTACTAATGTTTTTATTTGCCCACACGTTATATAAGGGTTACTAGAGGTGAAACAAGGCCGGGTTGAGCCAAGTTTTTTAAAACCCTAATCCAACCCTAGGTCCTCAAAATTCAACCCAGGCCCAACCCAACCCTGTCGGTTTCATGTTCAGGCCCAACCCTGCCAAGTCCATACCAACCCAACTCGGCCCTAATTGACCCTGTTAGGGCTGGGTTGGGTCGACCTTGGCTTCTGCAATGGTTAGATTAACCTTGATTGATCTGGTTTTTGCCATTCATATATTATACATCACAAAATTATAGAAAAATGAAATACTAATAAGAGCCATAAATTCAAAAATAGAATTCAAGGTTAAATTTTGGGTCCGATTGGGCCAGGATGAGGCCTCAACCCAAGTCTGACCAACCCTGACCCAAGGTTAGGGTTTTCCAACCGTAACTCGCCCTTAGGGTCAAAAAACTTGGCCCAAGCCCTGTTCGAAATCTTAGGACTCAAAGTGGGCCAGAGTGGGTTGGGTTGTCAGGGCCAAACTTTCAACCCTAGGAGCTACACTACTTTTTAGGGAACCTACCCCCATTAATTATATGTCCTTTTTGTTTATTTTATTTTTTTGTTGAAAATTACATATCCATGTTTACTATCTGGAGAGTTGAGCAACATTGGGGTTGGCGGATTTTTTTTATTTTTCTACATTCAGAAAAGGAAAAATACCCTAAAAACCATTTGATTTTTCTATTTAGTTTCACTTGTTTTTGGAAATAGAAACAGAAATTT
>NW_024868728.1:0-14897 GCF_013358625.1 Macadamia integrifolia | reverse complement strand
CCCCCCCCCATATGTCCTACACTCGAAGGACAGGATCATAATAGAAGCCCATCCCACATTTATTACGGAGGTCAAATCGTCAAAGTCATGCATGTAACCCGGTCGGACCAAACCAATCAAGATAGAAATGGACCAAGTTGGATTTCAAACACCAAGTTTACAATGAAAATTCATTACAGCACAAGAACCCATGGCTCCAATTTGGCCACAACTAGGGCTATTTGATAACATTTCAAGAAACGGGTTTCTGTCGTTTCTGTAGTTTCTGTATCCAAAAACGGAACAAAAAGCATTTGATAAAACTGTTTCCTTTCACTTGTTTTCAGAAATAAAAATTGAAATTTCTATCTATTTATGGTTCAAGAAACGATCCAGGCTTTTCTGGAAACGACTCGTGGCCATTCTTTCGCTGGTTACTATCGATTTCTAAAAACATGACTTATCAAACACCTTCAATTCTATTTCTGTTTCTAGAAATGGAAATTTATGTTTCTGGCGTTTCTTGAAATAGAAACGGCAGTAACGTTATCAAACCGGCCCTAGGTTCATTTTCTTCTTTTAAAAGTATTGAAACTTGCATTTATAAGCAGTTAGTTAAAAATGAAAATGATTAAATGGTTATGGGAATCTCAAAATCCAAGGTAACAGCACATGTGAATATATGAGGTCTTCATAATCAATTAATATTGATCTAGGTATATCTTGAATACTGATATGATTCATTAGTTCCAACTATTTAACTAGGTTCTGTCTATTAGTTATCATTAATAAACATGCAAATGTAGTTCATTTAGCTGCGTTTTTGTTTAGTCGTTTTAAAAATCAATGAGAGAGAGAGGGAGAGAGAGAGAGAGAGTACTCTGAGCAAGAGGCATAGGGGATCCCACTAATGAGGTGCAATAAAACATCATCATAAATTGGAGGGCTACGAGGTGATTCCATGTGAGGCAGAGATATATAGATAGAAAAGTACTAGTATACATGCTTGGTGAATTAGAGAACCTTTTTCCCAAAATTAATATGAAATTATGAGGAAAAGAACAATAAAATGCAGTGCTGCCCTGCACCAAGTCACATGGGAGGCAAAACGATCGCCTTGCCCCACATGAAAGGTAGAAATTTCACCACAGTTGATGCTTCCATGTGCGTTTCCATTGGTCTATACGTTGGTACAAAAGTCATGCTGCCTTTTACGAAACCTCCTCCTAAATTTGTTTAAAAACCAAAAGTATTATTGGCAGCGACAAAAGATTCCACCCTCATTATATCTCATTATATGGTCGAATACTTTCCCTCACTCACTCAGATTCAAATGTGCCTATTGGTCATATACAACTAAAAAATTACTAAATGATAAATATATATATATATATATATATTTTACTGTGAAACAAATCCAGCCTTAATAACACTCATTGCATGTTGAAAATAATATATAAGATCAAGATAAAATGATTTCATTTTCATGTGCTTGTCCAATTCATTCAAAGGGTTTTGGCCTTTATAGGTTGTCGAGACACATTTGAGTGGCCCTTCTAATAATATAGGTGCTGGAAGTAATCCACTCAAGATCCTCTAACAAGGCAATTTTGAGTGTATTAGTTTAATTTCAAGGGGCATGAATCCTAATGAAGAAGCTCAAAGATGTCATTGGTGATGAAATGGTTGAGGAAAAATGACTGTGCCACAAGAATCCCAATAGAAATATATAAGAATAAGAGTACTATATTAGCAAGAGCACCAATGGCTAATCATGGATAAGTATATATTGCATTAAGCCTCCTTCGAATTCTCTACTAATAATGTCACTATCTTCAAATGCCTCCTCATGCCCTTATTAATTGTGGTTGGTTTTGCATATGCTTTCGTGGGGTATATTAATTAATAACACTAAGATTTTCTTGGATTCTCAATGATAAGTTATAAAAACAATTGGACTAGATAAAAAGAATAAGAGATATTTTTAATTTTTTTATAATTTTCATATAAATTTTAAGGAAGAGAGGACCAACTGAATCTTGCCTGAAAGCCCTTCTAGCTACCATGTGATAATGCCTTCTTCTTCTGGTCCAAACTTGTACGACATGTTGTCTTCAAAACCATCGAATAATGGATTCAATTATATATAAGTCAACTTGATTTTTTCGATTATTAATTTTTAATGTATTAATAATTTTTTTTTTAAATGTCATTTTCTTTGTTACTCTTTGAATAGCAGAAGTCCAAGTTTTCTTCGAGGGTCAACTCTGTCAAACCCTAAGAAATTTTTGCACGCCTCTGTTATTTTTTGGGAGGTCTACGTCTCATTGTTGGGAATTCGAATTTAATCTCCTTCCATACCTCACAAATAGTAGTTACTTCAGGGTTCAATTTGCTAGTCTCCCAAATAATTTCACCAAAAGATTAGTTTAAGAGGACAAAATGACTGCCTCAGCCTTTAAGGTTATTGACGGTGCCCAATAGACAAATTTTGAAGTGGTTAGGGACAATGGAACTCTTAAAACTTAGACATAAGAGTTTCAGATTTGCAAATTAACTTAGGTACATACTGAAATTTTAAAACCAACTTCCAAACAAAAAATTGAACTCCCAAATATATTTTGAAGGTGTCAACTAGTTCAATTGGTAAGGTCATTTATTGGTCATAGTTCCGACCAAGAGACCCCATTAAGTTGGTATAAGGCTGAGTTTTTTGTGTCTTCTCTATCATGAATTATACCTTTTGAACACCTTTAGGAGGGTATTTCCAATGGATGTCTTTCCTTTATAAATAGAGCACATCTCAAATTCCCAATGGTTGAGATACATTTCCTTTTAAGCTCTCTTGCCCCTAAACTCTCTCAAAAATCTTCTTCTACTTTATCATTTGCCAATGATTTTCTTTTTTATTTGTTGGGCACTACTCTGAGAGTCCTGAAACGACCATTAGTTAAGTAAGGCAACTATTAGAAGGGTCCTTGAGGTTTGTACTATGAAAATAATTTCTTAGGAACTCGATTTGCCTGATAAGAAGATGACTAGGATCTTAAGGAAAGTGACCAACATTTAATGTTAACGACCGCATGGACTAGGTTATACTGGGGTTGAATGAGAACCATTTAACTTTCACTAAAAGTAGTGAAGAGTACTAAACACCCCGTATGAGTGGCCCAAGGTGTACCTAGTAAGAGTTGAGCTCAAGACGTCCGAGTTTACGGCTCGTACCAAGTTCGTTGCTCACTACCCCCTTAGATTACAAGTTATCAACTTGAACCAATAGAAGATCTAATGATCTATTGCATGCTAACCGGCTCACAAGCACTATTCATGCCATGGTGACTCTTCCAGTATCTACTTCTTATTAGTCTTCTTACACGTATCTCTCTAGAATAGATTATAAATGCACAAATACAAGAATATCGAAGACTACTAGAGTATTGAGAATCAATATACACTGAATTTCTTGAATAAATATCATGTAAAGAAAAATCTCTGAATCTAAAATCAAACCAACCTCTACAAATCCACTTCTTAAACCCGTGAATAACATCAAGACCCTTGATCCATAGTTTTAACCTGACAACCCAATACAATCAAGGGAAGAAGCATTTTAAAGAATAATGCTAAGAAAGAGACGAATAAGCGAATGGAACCAACAGGTCAAGTTCACTAGCCATTTCTTGAGCGAAAGATCTGGCCAAAATGCACGCCTAGCTTTGGAAGCCCTTCAAGAGGCTTAGGTTGTAGGAGGGCACTTCTAATCATCCTCAAACACAAAGCTCATTTATAATTCGACTAGGGTTGATGTTGAAGGATTTTAAAACCACGCACGACTCATTATAGTGTAAGATTCTATTTAAAATTACATAAATATCCTCATGAATCATTTTTCTTAGCAAAAGGCAAACTGAGTCACAATGTCATCCACTTTTGCACATAAGAAAAGCAAACTAATCAACACCATATGACCTAACCTAATAATAAACCAATGTAAAGCAACAAATTGATATAAGGGACATATTAAATCAAAAGAGATTAAAAAGGAGCCAACAAAAAAGGGGTAAAACAGGAAAGGTATCATGAAGAAGCATATCACTGTGTCATCACACCAGCTTTCTTGTTAAATCACAAATGTTTTGATTCCAAATGGACAGTCGACCTGCACCCGTTCTGGCAGAATCAACTCCCCTTTTGCTACCCAAACTTCATCTTTACGTTTATTACATGCAAACCCTTTTCCCCCTCACCCCCAACCTTTCAATTCCCTTCCTTCTTCCTCTCCCTCTCCTCCCCCCTCTGCTCTCATTTATCTTCTTCTCTATATAATACAACATCCATTAATGAACAGCTTTGAACAAAGAAAACGGAGTAATTTAAAATAAATAAATAACTAAAAATTGTTCTATGAAGAATGTGAATCATTATTTACTTCCTTTTTTACCCTAGAATGAATCCCATAATACCCAACATACCACTTGACGAACTTCCTCAACCCAGTTCCCAAATCAGTAGTAGGCTTGTACCCGAAATCCCTATATGCCAGGCTTACGTTAGCATGAGTGAACGGCACGTCCCCATTACTAGGCATCTTCACCACCTGCTTCTTAGCCTTCACGTTCAACAACCCTTCTAGTATCGCCACGAGCCTTTCCACCGTCACCGGAGACGTGTTACCCAAATTGTAAATCCTGAGCTGCGCTTTCCCTTTCTTCTTCCCGCCACTACCAGTGCTCTTCTCCGCCGTATCCAACGCGCCTAAACACCCCTTCACGACGTCATCGATGTACGTGAAATCACGCGCCACCTCCTTATCGTCCGCGGTCTTATAGATCGTAATTGGCTTCCCATGTAATATGTCTTTGGTAAAGAAGAAGTAAGCCATGTCGGGTCTGCCCCAAGGTCCGTAAACCGTGAAAAACCGGAGACCCGTGATGGATAACCCGTAGATGTGGTTGTATGTGTGAGCTATCTCTTCTCCGGCTTTCTTGGTGGCGGCGTAGAGACTCGCCGGTTGGTCTGTTCTGTGGGACTCGGAGAAGGGATTCTGAGTGTTGAGACCGTAGACGGAACTCGATGAAGCCCACACAATGGATGGCTGTGGATTTGCCGATTTGGCGATTTCCAGCAGATTCACGAGACCGGCGATGTTGGAGCGAATGTAGGATTGGGGGTTTTTCATGGCGTATCGAACTCCGGCTTGGGCTGCTAAGTGGAGGATGTGAGTGAATGGGATGATATCGAAGAGCTTGGATAGCAATTGGGCATCGTTGAGATCTCCATCGACGATGAAGATTTGGTGTTTGGTGAGCAGAGCTTGACGGGCTCGTTTCAGGGATGGATCGTAGTAGGAGTTGAAGTTATCGAGGCCGAGGACCCCATCGCCACGCTTCTTCAATGTGAGGGAGCAATGGGTTCCGACGAAACCGGCTGCGCCGGTGACTAGAACGGAGAAGCCGTTGGGTCGACGAGGGGTAGAGGAGTGAAGGGCCTGTTTTTCCCAGGCGGCGGTGCTTTCACCATTGAAGGAGGAGGTGAGGAAGTTCTGATGAACGTGGAGACGGTGGGGATTATCGGAAAGTGTTGGGTAATTAAGAGTGAAGAAGAAGACGAGAATGAGGGCTACGAAAAGGGTTGCTCGGAAAAGGAGCTTGGATGAGGCTGCTAAGAGTTTTGTGTTGTTTATGCGGCGGAGGTAGCTGTTGTAACGCTCTAGCTTGCTGGTGTCTGGTGGAGACGCCATTAAAATTCTATGATCGATCATCTTGTGGTATGGGATTCTAAAACTATAGGAATGGACTCAATTCTCTATCTCTTTTGAGCCCTGAAATGTATTGACTCCAGATGGATACATATAAAGGAGGAGGAGAAGAGAGAAAAAGAGAGAGAGAAGGGTGTTGGTTGTAGTCCACTGTGATTCTAATACTCTAATTCACAGGCTATTAGAGGAAGAGGATGAAATTATTTAACAAAGAGTAGTTGGGTAAGGGTATTAGAATGATTGGGACGTAGATCTAGAGGGGAAAGGGGAGAATTAATAGGAGCACGTGGGATGTCACGCGATAATACAGAACTGGTAATTATGTGAGGCGGCGTAATTTCCTTGTTAAACCTAGATTAAGGGAACCCATCTCCCATAGATGATGGATCGATGCCTAATTTTATGGTATTAACGGCCGGGTTAATTTAGTCCAACAAAAAATATATAAATCTTGGGTTTATCTGATAAGGTCAACTAGAGACTAGTGTTCCCTTCAGTTTTGGGTTTATCGGATTCTGCCTTGGAATATGCCTCGGGAGGTGGAGCAGGACTGGAGGAGTCTTTAGTCTTTACGGATCCATTGGTGGGGTGGAGGGAATGGAAACTGAACAGTAGAGAAACTGGCGGTGTTTTTACTATTTTCTGTGGGTTCCAACTACCAGCTTCCCAGTTCCCACCACAAGAGGGAATAATAAAAAAATCAAAAAAAAAAAAAAGGGGGAAGAGTCAAAAGAAAAAAGGCAAGAGAAACCGTATCAACCTAATCACACGGTTTTCACAGAGTTTCACCGCTCCTTTTTTTCTCATGCATGGTTATGGGATTTGAGATAGGGATTGGGGTTGAGTGGGGCCCACACGTGGGGCTCACATGACGCGTCCTTTTCGATCCCTCTCTCTCTCTGTCTGTCGACCCTCGAGTCTCGAGTCAAGAGGGAGGAGGGAAGAGACTCAAGCCTATACAAAGTATACAGTCGAGCAGCAGCTGACATATGGAATGTGGGGTTCATGGTTCTAAGTATTGGTATTGGATGGACCGTATTAATATTTGTTGAGTTTGATCCTCAATCTTTGACCAATCTAGATCAACAAGTCATTTCGTTTTAGGGGTAAAATAATAAAATAAAATATACTTTAAAAAAAAACCAAGGGTAAACCACCAATACCCGTTGATTTGAGCCGATCCAAATTGGTATTGGATCCGTCTTGACAGATACCGATACCATCCCCTAAATCCGTGGTGGGCTTTGAGGCTGGACACACCCTTTTTTTATGTTAAAAATGGGTAACTAGGCCTTCATTAATCTTGCGATCCATATCAACCTCACAACTGCATGGATCGGATCATAATACGGTTGAATGAAAACTATTCAATTTTCACTAAAAGCAACAAAGAGCACTAAATATCTTGTATGAGTGACCCCAAAGAGATAAAAGAATCGAACTTAAAACACACACTTTCTAAGGTAAAAATCTCTTGCCAACTCGACTACCCTTGGGGTTAAATAGTCTATTGATCCATTGCATGGAAAACAACTTTCTCTGATGGTACCAAAAATGGTGAAAAAAAAAAATAATAATAATCACTCCATTGTTCTCCTTAAACATTAATTAGTAGACTATTCAACTATCATTCTGCTTACGTGTTTCAAGGTCGCATGAAAAAGGTCGGTGCACTATGCACATGGGACCTCCTGGCTACTGCTGCTGCCGCCACTGCCACTGCCACTGCCATTGCCATGCCTATGCCTGCTTCTCTCTTCTTCTCATTTGTGGTATAACACTGTGCTGCACTTGGGGATTTGCTTCTGAAGAAGGAGGTGTTTTAAGTATCTGCTTTGTGTTTGATGGTTTAAAATTGGACATTTTGTGTATTGCTTAGGTTATTTTAATTTGATAGCAAAGCAACTATACGCTTAGAGCTATATGGGTTTCATCAGTTTTGAAAATTTGTAAATTTAAGTATGAATCCAATTAAGCTCCTCCTGTGGGGACAAGTGGGAATAGATTCGGATCCTCCATGGGATGTAGGCCCTACACGCCATAGGTGGGTCCCACACCATCCAAATTTGTCTCCACCGTCTACAATCTCCATGTGGGGAGCAGATCCAAACCCTTTAAAGTATATTGGATTCTTATTAAGGTCCCACATCCCATGGAGGGTCTAGATTTGTTTCCACTGTCCCCATGTGCAGAGCGGATTCAAACTCTCTTAAGTATATTAAATTGTGATTAACCTAGTTCATAGGGCATTTAGAAAAGGGATTTTTTTTTAACCCTCAAGGTGTCAAAAGATACATAACATTATTTTTTTGCCATTTTTAGTATAATACAAATTTTTTTTCTAATGATGATAACAATTTCATTTCACAAGCATGCTCAAAAATATACATGATAATGATACATTTTTTGCAATGACGTAATGATATACCACTTTCAATTTATTTTTAGAAATGATAACCTTTTATGTACGTATCCTAAAATGCTTTCGGAAATAATATATAAGGGCAATTAAAAGAAAGTGTCAAGTTCTAAATATACCCATAGAAGTGTCATCCAAACATTGCTTTTAAAAATGCCAACCTAGCCAGCCTACATGCTCATTTATAGTTTGTATTATTACATTGGCCAATTGCCTATCAAATCCTAAGTTGGATATCGGCATTGTTCAATTGCTTTGTGTTGGCTGTGTGTGCCGTTTAGACTTAGAGGAGAAGAGAAAAGAAAAGGAGGAAGATGTACAAAGGCTCTCAAATACAAGCTTCGACCATCCAACAACCTTAGAGTGCAGCAAAGCAACTTCAAATTTGTTATATGAATCTATATTTTTCAATGGGAAAAATAAGTCTAGGGGAATCATGGCCTCTACACCTAGACACAGGGAGGGGGTTAAATGATCGCTCCACCCCACATGAAAAATAGAAGTATCACCACTGTTGATGCTTCCATATGTACTTTCATTGGTCCCCGTGTTAATGTAAGGACCATGTTGTCTTTTAGGGAAAGGAAGGAGAATCCCACTACGATCGGGATACTCGTAATCTACTTGTACTCCAAATATAACTCTTACCATAACTAGACTCCTATCAATTCTAGAAAGCTTATCATGTTGAGATTCACCATAATTGTCCTGCAACAACTATAAATTACTCAATAAATTCCCTTCAAATAATTGATACTTTTTCATTACTCCTGAATTATACTATTTCAGAAAGATTTGACTTAGGCATTGATGCGGCAAAAATTGACGGGATGATTTTCCTTGCAGTTCCTGGTGCTCCAGCTGACCTGCACAGAGGAGATGACAGGGGAGATCCGGGCTGACCCAACAGGGAACTCTCCGATGCCTAAGTCAGATATTTCCACAGCAAATGCTCAAGAGAGCTTTTTCAGTAAAAGAAGTGATCGATCCCAATGATGGAGGCCTACCGTGATATTTATAAGCTGCTAATAGAGGGAGAATGGGAGACATTTGTGAAGAGTCATGTTTAGGCGTAGACTCCTTGAGGGGAGTGGCTCTATGATTCTGGGAATATTTCGGGTCCTAGGGTATTCCAGGGGAATATTCCCCTCTTATCTCGGAGATTCCAACCGTGTGGGGGATAGATGTCTCTGGTGACGTGTAGTGGATATAGTCCTGTCCTTGTGAATAGGGATTACATACCTTGAATGTAGGAGTGAATGAGAGCATGTTTCTGGTAACCTTGTTGTTGAAGTCGGGCCGAGGTGACAGCACGACCAGATGAGAGGGTGAGGTGGCAGCTCAGGCTGATGGAGTACAGAGGTAGCAGCATGGCCTGATAGGGGGCCGAGGTAGAAGCACGGCCTGATGGGGGCCAAGGTGGCAGCACGGCCTGATGGAGGGCCAAGGTAGTAGCATAGCCCAATGAGGGCCGAGGTGGCAGCTCTGACTGATGGAGGGCCGAGATAGCAGTACGGTTAGATGGAGGGCCAAGGTGGCAGCACAGCCCAATGAGGGCCGAGGTGACAGCATGGCTAGATAAGGTACCGGTGTAGCATTGGTCAGGACGTTCCTTGCCCATGCCGTGGTTAAGAAAAAATACCCTCATCAGGCATTAAAGAGTTTTCCATCGAATGAGTCTGTCACCCACTCTTTTATATCTATTCCTCAGTATAAATTGTACGAAAAACCTAAAACGATTATTTACCGCGACAGTATGCAACACTATAAAATGTAGTTAATTCCTTCGGATTTCTTCCTTATCACATAGGTCAACTAAGGATGCGCCCACTAACCTTAGTAAATGAATTTGTTTCTCGGCATCTTCGATCAAAAAATTTAATTCTTTGGGCTCTTTTGTCCTCCAATAATTTAAGATTGACCCAATCCTTACTACCCACTTCAAAAACCGTGTGGGTTAGCCAAGCCCATGTGTTGAGAGAGAGAGAGAGAGAGAGAGAGAGAGAGAGAGAGAGAGAGACTAGTCAATAAGCATCTTAAACTTTTTTCTTTGACAGCACATTCTCACGTGGAATTCTTTGGGCTTTTTTGTTCTTCAATGATTCAAGATTGACCCAATCGTTACTATCCACTTCAAAAACCGTGTGGGTTAGCCAAGCCCATATGTTGAGAGAGAGAGAGAGAGAGAGAGAGAGAGAGAGAGAGAGATATAAGTGTATGGTAGTACAGAGACTAGTCAATAAGAATCTTAATCTTTTTCTTTGACACCACATTCCCACGTGGACAACGTAAGGGCAAAGATAATGTATTCCATGTTCTCTTTATATGATTAGCCCAACAAAAATATTATATATATATGCAAAACGAGTTTTGAATTAAATAAAAATTCAGTTTCTCTTGTTTCCTTCATTTCAATTTATTAGGACAGGTAGTATTCATAAGTTAAGTTTATGAGAGGACAATTAAAGTCTTTGCCATATGATATATCAAATAATGTTCAAATTTTGTGGACAAGGAAATTCTAATCTTTTTATTTTATTTATTGAAAATTAATTAAAATAAAATAGAGGAGGCAGGTTGTGTACATATATATTTCTTCTTAAACCCTACAATAGTGAAAATGCTTGCATTAGGTATATCTTTTTTTTTTTTAGTTGAAATAAAATATGCTAAGTGACAAAATAGAGTTTTAAAATCGTAAAACTACAACAGATGTGCTAAGTGACAAAATATGCTAGACGACAATAGAATCTAAAATCAAAGAACTAAAAGAGGTTGCGCTGAAAAATATAAGGACATATGTTTATAGGTCTTGAATTTAACATGCGACTAATCCAATCTTAAAATTATCTATCCAATGGTTTAAATTATCATATTGAAAATTGATGAACCTATTTGACAAACTTATCATGAGAGTCTGTCTAAAGAAAAAAAAAAAATCTCTTTGCCATAACGATTAACAATTCAATTCTATTTTCTTCTTTTTTTGGCAAAAAATTATTGTAACAAAAGTGATGAATTAAGAAATTGAAACACTACGTTTTTGCCTTTTTAAAATAACACATTTTTTTTTTTCAAAGATGGTATCTTATATCATTCCATACAAATGCTACATTAAATATTATATCTAGGGGGTGAAACAGAGCCGGGTTTCTTAAAACCCTGACCCAACCCTGTCAGGTACATGTTTAGGCCCAACCCTGTTGGGTTCATACCAACCCAACCCGACCCTAATTGACCCTATCAGGCCAGATTGGGTCAGGTTGGCCTGGGTTGGATTTACCTTGGCTTCTAAATGGTTGGATTAACCTTGATTGACATGTTTTTTTTTTTTTTTTTTCCATTCATGTCTCATATATTAAAAAATTATAGAAAAATAAAATACCAATTGGAGTCCTAATTTCTATTAGAAAGATGCAATGTTAAATTTTGGGCCGGGTTGAGGCCTCAACCCTAACCCAACCTGACCCTGACCCATGGTTGGGGTTTTTCAACCCTAACCTGCCCTCAGGGTCAAAAAACTTAGCCCAAAACCTGTTCAGGTTCAGTGATGGTTCGGGTTGTCAGGGTCAAACTTTCACCCCTAGCTATATCAATAATTGGGAAGAAGAATGTTACTTAGTCGTGTGGCCTCTGGACCAACATTAGGGTCAGTGAGAGGGTGGGTGTACAAGGGCTTAGTCGTGTGGCCTCTAGACCAACATTAGGGTCAATGAGAGGGTGGGTGTACAAGGGCATCAAAAGAGGGTGGATATTTTGTATTTCATAAGGGTAGGATTGTTATTTCACCACATCTATGCCTAGATGCATGGGCTACACAACTACGCAGTATTTTTTTCCTTTAATTTTTTAATTTTATTTTTATTTTTTGAAAACCTTTTTTACACTTTAGTTAATATATTATATTATTATTATTTTTTTTTTTATGAATTTCTTCCTTCACCATTTTGGAGGACTAAAATGATTATAAGAAAAATTATGAAGTTTAAGTCTTGTCCCTAATATGACTTCGAATGGAGCATATTGGAGAGAAAGGATCCATGTAACCCACCCTATTTTGCTTAATATTTCTTATCTTGTTTGACATGTCTATTTCCTTTTACTTTCATCTTACATCTTACTCATTTCTTTATCATTATTTTATTTATTAATTTCATTTACCTTTTTATCTTTAGACCTCAGTTTTTCTACATTTTGTTTTGCATGAATCCTTGTGTTCAAACCATAAAATTAAGATAAAGATTAAATTGAGATATAGATGAATTTTTTTTTTTTATTGATGTAATTTATTTTTAAATTAATATATATATATATATATATCATACTACTATATAAAAGTACGTACTCCCTATCTTTGGTATACTTTTTCAAAATGACTAAAAAACCATTTACATCTACCAAAATAAATTCTCAAATGACCAAAAAACACTGAAAAAAATCCCCAAATGATCAAAAACCCCTCAAAATGGAATATGAAACAAATATCATAATAAACTCTCTATAATTCTTTCTCTATCTCTCTCTCTAAACGTGGAAGAGAAAGAGAGCGAGTGGAGTATTAAAAAGGTATATAATTATAAATATTAAGTATTAAAAAGGCATATAATTATAAACCTTAAACCCACTCATCCTCTCACCCCTAAACATGGAAGATAAATCAAATAATAATAAGAAACTCTATAATTCTCACTCTCTCCCTCTCTAAACGTGGAGGATAAAAGTTTGTACTCCATATCTTTGGTATACTTTTTCAAAATGATAAAAAAAACCATTTACATCCACAAAAAAAAAAATTTCCCAAATGACTAAAAAATAACGAAAAAAATTCTCAAATAACCAAAAACCCCTTAAAATGGAATATGAAACAAATATCATAATAAACTCTCTATAATTTTTTCTCTCTCTAAACGTGGAGGAGAAAGGGAGAGAGTGGAGTATTAAAAAGGCATATAATTATAATTATTAAGTATTAAAAAAGCATAAAATTATAAACCCTAAATCCACTCATCCTCTCACCCCTAAAAATGGAAGATAAATCAAATAATAATAAGAAACTCTATAATTCTCACTCTCTCCCTCTCTAAACATGGAGGAGAAAGGGGGAGAGTGGAGTATTAAAAAGGCATAAAATTATAATTATTATTAAGTATTAAAAAAACATATAATTATAAACCCTAAACCCACTCATCCTCTCACCTCTCAAAATGGAAGATGAAATAAATAATAATAATAATAAACTCTATAATTCTCACTCTCTCTCTCTCTCTCTCTCTCTCTCTCTCTCTCTCTCTCTCTCTCTCATCCTCTTTGAAAAAAAAACGTGGAGCACAATGGAGGGAGATTCTCCATAGAGAGAATTATAAATAATTATGAAAATATTAAAAAGGTAAATACAGAGAGAGATATACCATAAAAAAAAAATTTGTTCCTAAAATCTCTCATTCCATCCCTTACAAAATCTAGAAGTGGAGGAAAGGGGTATTTTCTCTCTATAATTCTCTTTCTCTCACTCACTCTCTCTAAACGTGGAGGAGAAAGGGGTGTCATTAATTATAATTATTACATATTAAAGGGATAAAAAAATATGCACAAAATTATGGAGAGATTTATTACATAAAAACGGTATCTTTCAATGATCTTTCATCGACTTTAAAGGTTTTTATTGCATGAAATTTTTCCTTATATATACCACAGAGAAGACAAAAAAAATCAACTACAATATCTCAGGATTTTTTAATTTTATGTCTCTTACAACAATAGCTCAGAATATTTCCACCCAGTCTTTCTCTTATCCTATTTATTAGTAAAGAAACGCATCCCTCTCCTTCATTAGGAAATAGAATTTCTCTCTCCCTCAAGTATTTATTAATTTTTTGATACGTTTCTTATCTTATTTATTAGTTAATAAAATCTTTCCTCTTCTCTCCCTTTTATTAAAAAGCAAAATCAGAAATCTTTTTTTCTCTCTTTCACATACACGTTCCTATCTCTACCATTAGAAAGTAAAACCAGAAATCTTTTTTTCTCTCTCACTCACGTTCCTATCTCTACCCAACGTCCGTTATTTCTCTCTCTCTCTCTCTCTCTCTCTCTCATACACGTTCCCAATCTTTCTCTTATCCTATTTATTAGTAAAGAAACTCTTCCCTCTTCACTCTTCCCTCTTCCCTCTTCCCTCTTCCCTCTCCTTTATTAAGAAATAGAATCTCTCTCCCTCCATGTATTTATTACCTCTCTTATCGTATTTATTAGTAAATAAAATCTTCCCTCTTCTCTCCCCTTTATTAGGTAACAAAATCAGAGAGTTGTGTCTCCTCTTTGGTCTTCTCTCCCAAAGCTCACAATCCGCTCTAAGAGAGCTCCAAGAGCTCCCTTTCTCTATTATTCCTTGGGCTCCAGGTAATCTATTATAAGGTTTTTTATACAGTTCTTTAGTTTTTTCTTTTTCTATCCATTGATTTAATTTAAGCTATTCGTCTTCACTCCTTGGTCCTATAATGCACTTCTTATCTTCTAAAATTTTTTTGTTAGTTTTTTTTTTTTTAATCCATACTTTTAAATGCTTGATTTTCTTCGTTCATTTATGGGTTTATCATATCTAATGTTGGGTTAACCCTCTAACTTGTCTCAAGTAAGAAAGGAGCTCAGGGCTTCATAATCTTCGATTGGTTAAAGAAGTCTTTAAGGATTTCAGATGAAGGCACACTAGGACAATCAAGGCTCTCACCACTGGTTGGATTT